>NC_080554.1:2815000-2972500 GCF_028640845.1 Ahaetulla prasina
TACTAAAAGGGTAATAAAATATTGGTAACATCACCATGGCACCGACATGAATCCACATATCCGGGAATCTTCACAAAGAAGCAGCTGATTTTTATTTTTTTTTGCAATGTTTTAACTCTTTTTAACTTCAAACGTTCATCCATTTGTTAGACCCACAGTCAGCTTTTTTCTCTTAATCGGCTGGAGACAGCCGACGTTAGACCCTTCCTTCGTTTTATGAGCACCACAACAACCCTGCAAAGCAGGTCAGAATGAGAGAGAGAGGGACTGGTTCACCTATAAGTCTATAAGAATGGACCCTCCTTCATTCCAGTTCAACATCTTCAAAAATTACACCCCACCGAAGACAATCTCTGTTCCTTACTTCCGAAATGAAATTCCTGGGTAAATCAGTTGATGTTTTTAATCTCTCCCATCGCATTGTTCCAAGAAACAGCACGTTTTATTTTTCTGGTTGCAAAACTACATACCAAATATTTGCACTCGGGGAAACATTGAAAGGGAGGGGGAGGGGGAGAATAAAATAACCCATCAGGTTTATGTAACCTGAACCTTTGAAATCACTCCAAGAAAGAAAGAAAGAAAACCCAGGACAGAGCAGAAGGAAAAAGAACAGCTACAATTAAAGAAGGGAACAGTCATAAACATAAATAAATTTATCCATTTGTATTTTCTGGGCCAATAGCAGAATTCTTTCGGTGAACACCTACATCACCTTCAAGGAAAAGTTGCCACCTTATGAGTAATTAGTAGACCTGAATCCGTTAATCTAAATCTACTAAATCTTTCTAATCTTCTTTAAGTTCAGACTTAAAGGAAGGACTCATTCCTAAATCAAGATGGTAGAATGTTTTGCTGGGCTGGTAAAAATCCACAGCAGTTGGAAGGAAGCAAAGCAGAACGTACTTTCCCCAACTTCAACAAAATGACAGAGTTGGGAGGGACCTTGGAGGTCTTCTAGTCCAACCCCCTACTCAAGCTGGAGACCCTATGCCTTAACACAGGGGTCTGCAACCTTAAATACTCCAAGAACCATTTGGAACCCGTTTCCCACAGAAAATAAAACACCGGGAGCCACAACACCCTTCCCGTGCCTGACTATTTCTTGAGCGGCCACAAAACTAGCAAATGTAGTTGAATTAAATGTTCTGAAACTTTTTTTTTCTTGGATTTATCCATGGTTGGCCTACCGAGGGTTCAAAAGCTCAATAAATCGCGTGCCGGTTGATGTCACATTTTGGCAGTTTTGACGCATACTTTAAGCGACACGGAGCCGAGGGGTGAAAGAGCCACATGCGGCTCCAGAGCTGCAGGTTGCTGACCCCTGCCTTAACAGAATCTCTGATTGCATCATAGTTTTTTCCACCCTACCCAAAGACGAGAAACAACAATTAGGGTCAAGCCATCCCCTTCACCTTTCCAAAACTTTGAGCTTCCCATCAGATCATCTAAACATCAGTTCAGTTCTTTTGTTGGGATGGCGAACCCATCTCTTCCCTTCCCTCTTACATCCTGGCAGGGCTTCCCTGGACCACCTCAAAGCCATCTAGAAAATGGTCTTCTGTTTGAGTCAAACCACAGCAGAAATAAACGGCCACTTGAAAAAAAAGACACCTCGTGCCTTTCAGACTTCCTCAGTTGTGCACCTTCCTCCAAACACCTTAGAGAGCCTAGACTATGCACAATAGAAGGTAATATTTGTAGGTGCTCTCTGAGCTTGGTTGTTTTCTTGCAGACGTTTCATGACCCAACTAGGCAACATCATCAGTGCACAACAGTGTCTTGCAAAAGCGTTTGGTTAAGCTGACAAGCCCTTGTAACTTGTATAGCTTTGGGGATTTAGGTTATTCCAGGGTCAACTCCAGCTACCGAATTCCCTCTTGAGACGTCCAGCACAACGTGGCTTCTAGGAACCAAACTGCGCATCTGGTATCTCTTGAGTCCAGTGGCAAAGCTCAAATATGCAACGTCTCAAGGCACATTCAGCTCAGGGCTCATTCCAGCTGCTTTAACTGGGACGAACATAAGACGCTTCATCGTCAACGGGAAAGCATCTGAGTTTGGCTTGCAGGCTTTTGCCCCTGGAACATATGCATCATGCAAGAAGATACTATCAAAGAATCTCATATTTATATATATGTTTAGGAATGAAATTTTGGCAATAAATTCTGTTTCCGACATCCCTTTGAATTCAGTGCAAGAATTCCATTCACTGTAATGACCAGAATAAAGTTTCTTCTGTCTGTCTTCTTCCATTTACCAAGGAAGGAAGGAAGGCAGTCCTCGACATACAACCACAAGGAATAGAATAGAATAGAATAGAATTTTATATTGGCTAAGTGTGATTGGACACACAAGGAACTTGTCTTTGGTGCATATGCTCTCAGTGTGCATAAAAGAAAAGATTCATTCAAATAGAATAGAATAGAATAGAATAGAATAGAATAGAATAGAATAGAATTCTTTATTGGCCAAGTGTGATTGGACACACAAGGAATTTGTCTTTGGTGCATATGCTCTCAGTGTGCATAAAATAAAAGATACATTCAACTAGAATAGAACAGAACAGAACAGAACAGAACAGAACAGAACAGAACAGAACAGAATAGAATAGAATAGAATTCTTTATTGGCCAAGTGTGATTGGACACACAAGGAATTTGTCTTTGGTGCATATGCTCTCAGTGTGCATAAAATAAAAGATACATTCAACTAGAATAGAATAGAACAGAACAGAACAGAACAGAACAGAACAGAACAGAATAGAATAGAATAGAATTTTTATTGGCCAAGTGTGATTGGACACACAAGGAATTTGTCTTGGTGCATAAGCTCTCAGTGTACATAAAAGAAAAGATACCTTCATCAAGGTACAACATTTATAACACAAATGATGATCAATATATCAATATAAATCATAAGGATAAATCATAAGGGAGCCCCAGATTTCCGTTGCTAAGCGAGACGGTTATTAAATGAGTTTGGCCTCCTTTTACGACATTTCGTGTCTCAGTTGTTAAGTGAACCACGGCGCTTGTGAAGTTAGCAACACGGTTGTTAAGTGAACCTGGCTTCCCCCGTTGATTTCGCTCATCAGAAGGTCACAAAAGGGGAATCACGTGACACACACACACACCCACTCCCCCCGGAAGCCTGCAACCGTCAAAAATATGAGTCGGTGCCCAGGCGTCAGAATTTGGATCCTGCGATCACAGGGATGTTACAACGGTCACAAGCACGAAAAAAAAAACGGTCACAAGAGTCGCTTTCTTCAGTGTTGCTTTAATGGTCGCTGAACAAATGGTTATAAAGGCCCCCTGTATACCAAAATGGGATGGGATGCGGTGGCTCAGGGGCTAAGGCGCTGAGCTTGTCGATCGGAAGGTCGGCAGTTCAGCGGTTCGAATCCCTAGCGCCGCGTAACGGGGTGAGCTCCCGTTCCTTGTCCCGGCTTCTGCCAACCTAGCAGTTCGAAAGCATGTAAAAAAATGCAAGTAGAAAAACAGGGACCGCCTTTGGTGGGAAGGGAACAGCGTTCCGTGCGCCTTTGGCGTTGAGTCGTGCCGGCCACATGACCACAGAGACGTCTTCGGACAGCGCTGGCTCTTCGGCTTTGAAACTGAGATGAGCACCGCCCCCTAGAGTCGGCAATGACTAGCACATAGGTGCAAGGGGAACCTTTACCTTTACCTTATACCAAAAAGCTCCTACTCGTCTTTTTAAATTATTTTGTAAAAAGAATGCCATTCTTGGAAGTCACTTGCATTCCATCCCTTTAAAAAAAAAAGAAAAAAGAAAAAAAATTTCTCTTCGACCCTCATTTCTCCTAAAATTATCCCAGTGGCGGAATTCGAGAGAATATGTTTCGGATTCCAGCAGCCGAAGCCAAGACGTTTCCCCCTGGCTGAAAAACATCTTGCATTTAATGTGGTCCTAAGCAGTTTTCTTGCTGCGCACCCAAGTCATCAAGCAAAGGGCTGCATTTTGTAATTACCGCCCAGGTTATTCGAGTCAGTCTGTTATGTGCTTGCTTTACTGAACAGGAAAATTAGGGAGGAAAAGCCCGCATTATCTTACTTTTATTAAAAACTGGTGGGAGGAAGACAAAACGAGGAAAAACAAGGCTTGCACACTTTCCCTGGCGGCTTAAATGCAAATCAGATCGGAAGACAACTGAGGCACCCAACTTATCTTAACGCTATCAACCTAATATTCCTAACGTGACGGTGTCGACCGACAACTTTTCTTTCAATGCAATTTGCTGCAAATGTATCGCAGGTGTATCGTACTTACTTTATCACACTTAGATGAGAATGAGGGCCAAACCTCAGTTTGTATGTTACGCAACGTCGAAGTCTGTTTAGGTGGATTGCTTTGACAAAAACGTTCATATTCTTCCACTGCCCATCCTAAATGCACCACAAATTAATTTCAGCAGAAATTTGTTTTCACCATTTCAGACCAGTCTTCATAATCAATGAACCGGTCTTGAATCACTCCGCTAAAACCTGCAGTCATGGTGTTAACCCTACAATGTTGTCCCCTCTGCAGCGTGGGGAACACACGAAAGGGCTTAAGGCTAGAATGTTACAACCCAAGAGATCACAACTTATTTGAAGTGTTCAAATCTGACTTCCAAAGAATATTTGTCCTAGCTTGGCTCTGACTTCCAGGTTTAGTATTATAAAAGCATCTGGGTCGGGGTGCTGTGGAAAGATCAAAGAGACAGTTTGGTGTAGTGGCTAAGGCACCTGGCTAGAAGCTAGGGGACGGTGAGTTCTAGTCTTTCCTTAAGGCACGAAAGCTGGCTGAGAGACTTTGGGCCAATCACCAGGAGACTGACTGGGAGTTCTAGTCTTGCCTTAAGACATGAAAATCAATTGGGTGACTTTGGGCCAAGCACCAGGAGATGGTGAGTTCTAGTCTTGTCTTAAGACATGAAAATCAATTGGGTGACTTTGGGCCAAGCACCAGGAGATGGTGAGTTCTAGTCTTGCCTTAAGACATGAAAATCAATTGGGTGACTTTGGGCCAATCACTAAGAGATGGTGAGTTCTAGTCTTGCCTTAAGACATGAAAATCAATTGGGTGACTTTGGGCCAAGCACCAGGAGACTGGGAGTTCTAGTCCCGCCTTAGGTATGAAAGCCAGCTGGGTGATTTTGGGCCAATCACCAGGAGATGGTGAGTTCTAGTCCTGTGTTCAGCATGAAAGACGGCTGGGACACTTTGGGCCAATCACCAGGAGAGGAGGCTGGGAGTTCTAGTCCTGCCTTAGGCGTGGAAGCCATCCCATTCTTTCAGCCAAACCCACCGCACGGGATTGTTGTGGGGGGGAAAACAGGAGGAAGAAAGAGCATTCGAGAACATTTACCACCTTGAACTGTTTATTAAAAAAATAAAGGGTGGAGGGGTGGAAGGTGGGATATAAATTAAATATATATATATTGCTCCAAGCAGGAAACACGTAAGATTGGAGAAGGATACAGAGGACACTTAGAACATGTATTCTCTAGGGCAGTGACTTTTTCCGGACCGAGTGCCCAAAGCGCGTACGCCCAACCCTCCCTAATGCAATGCATTCACGCCCCCCGCAGCACACACGCATGCGTGGCAGAGACCCAAAGACCAGCTGGTTGGCATGCATGTGTGGCGGTGCTGAGCTGGGGCGACGGCTCGCGTGCCCACAGAGACGGTGCTGGGTACCACCTCTGGCATGCGTGTCTTAGGTTCGCCATCGCGGCTGTAGAGAATGTCCTCCGCCACAAGAGACTCCAAATTTCTAGGCCCGTCATGAAGGAAAAAAGGAAGCAAAACTCCATCACTGGATTAGAAAGGGAAAAAAAAAAACGAATAGCAGAACCGTCCCCATTCCCAAGGAGCTGGAAGTAAACACGAGAGGAAGGCGAGAAAAAGGGATTTTAGGAGAGCAAGGACGCTTAATCTGTACCCAGTTACATTTTTCAAAGGAGGAACTTTGGAGGGAGAATTGATTTAGGGGGGGGGGGCGGCGCTATTTCTTCCCTTGCTTTTATTTGCTTCCCCTCCCGCTGATCCTCTGGCCTTGTCCGGGAGAAGAAGCCGACTCAGCAGGTATGCTTGTCCTGTCAGGCAAGACGCTGCGATCTAACAAAAGGCCAAAACAAGTTGATATCTTTTTATTTTGGCTCAACCCGGAAATACCATTCCACCAATTAGAAAGGCTTTAAGAGGAGCTAAACAGCCTGGAGAGCTGGACTTTTCTCTCCCGGGGAGCCTTTGCATTAGAAAAGTGGAAGCTGTTTTTTAAAAAATAAAATAAAAAAGATTTTTTATAGGCCCAGCAATTTTAAATAGAACTTGGAAGACTTCTAGCCCAACCTCTTGTCTAGGAGAACCTAGACCATCCTGGTCAAATGGTTGTCCAGTCTATTTTTTAAAACCTCCACCAATGGAGCATCCATAACTTCTGGAGACAAGACATTCCACCAATTGAGATGGTTTTTTTGATGGGCGGGCATTTTGTAGTTCCTATTGAATGGCTGGTGCTCTAAATTATTCCTACAAATATCTAGGGTATGGATAGGCCTTCTAAAGGATGCTCAGTCCTCAGAATCAGATGAATAATCAGAGCTGCTAGACAATTCTCACCTGGGAAACATGACCATTTGTAGACCTCGTAGGTTACATTCAACCAGGGAAATATATATAACCAATTCTAGGCCTAGGCTGCATTCAACCAGGTAAATATATATAACCAATTCTAGACCCAGGTTACATTCAACCAGGGAAATAAATATATATATATCTAACCAATTCTAGACCTAGGTTGCATTCAACCAGGGAAATATATCTAACCAATTCTAGGCCTAGGCTGCATTCAACCAGGTAAATATATATAACCAATTCTAGACCCAGGTTACATTCAACCAGGGAAATAAATATATATATATATCTAACCAATTCTAGACCTAGGTTGCATTCAACCAGGGAAATATATATAACCAATTCTAGGCCTAGGCTGCATTCAACCAGGTAAATATATATAACCAATTCTAGACCCAGGTTACATTCAACCAGGGAAATAAATATATATATATATATATAACCAATTCTAGACCTAGGTTGCATTCAACCAGGGAAATATATCTAACCAATTCTAGGCCTAGGCTGCATTCAACCAGGGAAATATATATAACCAATTTTAGACCCAGGTTACATTCAACCAGGGAAATAAATATATATATATATATAACCAATTCTAGACCTAGATTGCATTCAACCAGGGGAATTTCGCCATGTGTAGCTCTAGATTGCATTTAAAAAAACAACAACACAGAGGGAGAAAATATTTTTAACACTGCTGGGAGAACACTCTTTGCCTGCCCAGTTTTTCTTACGGGTGTCTGCTGATATTTTTCAACTGTCATACATATTTGTTTACACGTGTTAATGCCAATAATTGCAAGCTCGCAAATATTTGGCCAATGTCAGTAACCACCTTTGAACGGGCTAAAGCTAAAACATTTGTACTTGCGTTGTTGTTGTTTTTTATCTCATTTGTTCTTTCAGTGTTGGCTTCCTCACTATCCCTTGTAACAACCTTTAAGATATGGAATTCATTATCAAATCACTTTCCCCGCACTGCATTTCAGAAGCGAATCTTCGCCTAGGGCTAATTCTAGAAACCGAAGGTATCTAAACCATACAGATAAATTTGCATGTTCCTGACTTCAGTAGACAATAACTCTGCGGTAGTTAATAGGACGTCTCTTTACAGTAATTAAAGATATTTGTTCCAAAGCTCAGGAAAACCAGCGCAGGTTATAGAACAAAGGGTAAAGCTGTGATCTTTGCTTTGTTCGCACCTCTTTTCAGGCATGCCGCAGAATCAAAACAGCGATTACAAAATCCCACACAACCATTGTACGTTTTAAGCCAAGTCAGAGATTCACCGGCTCCTCCTAACACCTACACAGCCAATTACTTCAAAGTTATAGATTATTACACAGGAGATCATAGGACGTACAGTAACTGGCAGGTCATTTTGCCCTGTAGAAATGCCACTCTTGATCGCTGGTTTCTACATTTCGTTTCTACCTTCCAACAATACTTCTTTCTTTCTCTCTCTGTCTCTCTCTCCCACTCCTCCCTCCCATCCCCACTCCTTAAAACAACTTTTAACTTTGATATTTTAATTTTGAAACGGGCCAAATCTTTTAGCCTTCCTGCCCCCCCAGAAATTAAAACTTTTTTCAGAGGATTTTACCTAGCTGGGGTAATGAAGCATCTGCAAGAAAACTACCAAGTTCAAAGAGCACCAAGGGCTCCTCTTCATTTCAATCCTGAGCTACAAATATTCTCCTTTATTTGGTAAAGTTTTCTCTTTGCATACTGGCAATTGAAGCAAAGCCTTTAAATGAAATATTCAGGGCTTGTTAATAGTCTATAAATCTTCCAATGAAACAAGAAATCTGCTGCCACAGAAGCAGGAGAACAGAGAAGTAAACATAAACAACCAGGGGGGAAAAAATGCTAAGAAAACTATTTGGCCATAAAGACTTGATGTGGCTACACAGAAGTATCACTTCAGCTCTGAAAGGACAGCTTTCCAGAAAAGGGTGTCACAATTTGTCCCAAAATTGCTTTTTTTTTTTTTTCAAAAGGCAAACCGGACTTCCTTGGTTTTTCCTTGAAGACGTTTCGCTTCTCATCCAGAACTGAAGAAGCTTCTTGGATGAGAAGTGAAACGTCTTCAAGGAAAAACCAAGGAAGTCCGGTTGGCTTCTGAAAAAACAAAACAAAAAACAAACACCTGGATGATTGAGAATCTCCATAAACAGTGTCACAGTTTGAGATTTTGGTCAAAACTAAAATTGATAAAAACAAGACCGGGACAACATTAAAACCAGCCAGATCCTTTCCAAAAATCCTGTAGAAGGGACGATCGTTTGTAGCTCATAATGCTTTGATGACTAGATCAATTTTGATTCTAGAAATATTGTGTGTTATTATTTATTGCTTTGGGTTGCTAGGCATGTTTTACACGTTGCACTTTTATTTTTGCTTAAACCTAGAGGAAGAAGCTGTTTTATTATGTATCTGAACTGAGCAAACTTGGAAGTTTTACATATCTTATCTCCCCCCCCCCTCCCCCCCCCTTTTCTTATAATTCTGCTTTTTCTTGTTTTGTTTCCCTTTTTAACTTTTTACTGTCGTTCTGTATTTAATCCGCTTTGAAATTCAATAAAGGTATTATCTGCACATTATGCAAACTATTGTGATTGTGGCTGAAGTTTAGGTCCAATAAGTATTTTGCAGCTTTAGGAAAGCTCTTGAGAGAAAGGAGAATCAAAAGGAAAAATTACTTGACAGTTTAGAAACACTCCGTGAGAAAATAACTAGCACGAGCTTCTCTGGGGCACATGGAAAATATCCTGCCCACTTAGTATATAAAAAAAAGTATTTATTTATCTATTTAGAGAATTTATATGGCCTCCCACTCACTCTCGGTCAATTGAGTCTCAATTCACTTGGTTGGTTCAGAGATATTGCAATTGGCACGTGTGCTTCTTCTCAATTCGAACAAGGGGAAAGCCTCATCCCTTAACCCTCCGGTTCGCCCTGCTCCGGATTAAATGTCTTTTTAAAGGCCCATCTTTCAACCCTGGCATAAGCTTTCCCAAATGGACACGTTGAAGACAGAAGTCCACTTTGGACAGACAATATTTGCAAGAGGGGGAGAGAGAGAGAGGAAAAAAAGCCATCCGTGGCTCCAACTATTCAGCTCTAGGACTTTGAAAAAGCCACAATATTTATACTCTGCATCTACTCCTTACCAATTACACACACACCCCCGTCTCCTGGTTTCCATAGCAGGGGATTTTGGAGTTGTTGCTATGAAATGCACATAGTTTGTCTCTTTAACTGCCCACCCTCCCAAATCTTTCGGGGGGATCATGGCGGGGGGGTGGGGGGTGGGGAAACCTCCTGAATGTTAGACAAAAGCTAATGTACAACCAGAAATGTCGCCTTTTGTCTGCTGGCAAACCACTTGCAAAGTCATATTATGTCGCACCGATTGAAGTGACCATGTTTTAACCCACTCCGGGCACAAAGACGGCCCTAAATTTTAGTGACAAGCGTGAAGTGGGAAAGAAAGGCCAGGGAGAAAAGAAAAGGGGCCGAGATTAGAAGCAGCCCAAAAGTCAAAAAGGCAGAGAAGATTTTTGTGGGGGGGGGTTTCGGGGGAAAAGATTAAATCAATAATAAAAAAAACCCCACAACGATCTCCCGGGCACCCTACACTTAGATTGACTGTAGAGCCAATATGGAATTGGGATTGTCACTGTGCACACTTGAGAATGTGTGCGATATCACAACAAAAACACTGTTCTAGAAAGCTTACAGGGCCATGTATTGTTGTTTTTGTTGTTGTGTGTGGCAATGGGAGAGGGACACAGTAAATGAGATGAGTGGAGGAAGGCAGCATATACAGAAAATCTACGGAGCCCCAAGAACTGAAATGAAACTATTTATTTTAAAAGTATATATTTTTGTGTTAAGGAAAGGGAAGGGGGAAAAAAATTCCAATTTCCTAGTTAGAATTCAGGATTACACTAAACTCAAATCCCGGTTTGTTGCAGTCGAATTAAATTCCTTCACACCAGAAAGAAGCAGAGCACTTCTGAGTGTGTTGTTAATGTACTGGTGGGACACATACACACACACACACCACAACAGGATGCCTCATTCCCCCCCCCCCATTTTAATCTGCATCAATTTTATGCTGTAGAAAATGTCCCAGCAAATTGGCCTCATCTACCAAGCGAAGTATAGATGTCCAGATAAATCAAAAAGGGCTTCGGTGACTTATTTATTTATTTATTTATTATTTATTTATTTATTTATTTCAAGGACAAAACCACCTTATGCCAAATCATGTCTTGCAGCCCTATGGAGATTTCTCCCCCTCCCGCTTCAAAAGCCAGCCTGGGAATTCAACTTTAGACAAGCTTTCCGTGCATTGTCCGATCATACATCCTAAATTTTGGAAGGTCTGCACAGAAAACACTGCTTGGCATTTTACAAGGGTTGAGAATTATTATTAGCCCCCTTCGTAGTGAGGTCTCTGTTCAGTTTAAATAGCGGCTTATGCGGAGTGTAAAGGCTTGCAAAATTCAGTGGGAAACTATTATTCCCTGCTAGCCAACCAGAGAATGATAGCTTATGCAACCCTGAACTAGAGAAATTGGCTGCGACGAATGGAATGCCCTTATGTTGACAAACTTCGCAGTTTTGGAACCACAAAATCTGGTCCGTGTTTTAACTGGCTGGGCTGTGACGTTAGGTCAGTCTGAAGGATCAGCCGAGTTATCGAGAACGAGCAAATGTCTAAAACTAGAAGATTTAAATAAATAAATAAATAAATAAATAAATAAATAAATAAATAAATAAATAAATAAATTAAATTAAATTAAATAAGAGAAGGACATCCCCCCCCCTCCACGATCCTGGGGAAGGAAGGAAGGAAGGAAGGAAGGAAGGAAGGAAGGAAGGAAGGAAGGAAGGAAGGAAGGGAGAACTGCAAGACTAAAATGGAACTTTCTCAAATTTGTTCTTCCTGTTCTTGACATCCTGAGGACTAGTGTCTTGTAATGGTAAGCCTCTCCTTGGAGAACCGCGTCCCAGAGCATCCCAAAGGAGAGCCCCAAGCATCTAATTCAGGCTGGTTTTGTTTGCTTTCGAAATGAAGAGCCTTCGCCGGGTTTTAAGCCAAAGGCTTGTCAATGAATAATTGCTCCGCTTTTGAAGGACTGGTGGATATTGGATGTAATACCCGTTTGGACAGACACCAGCTGCTTCTCAGTCGCCCTACTCCGGGCAGTTTGGGGGTGGACCTCTAGGGAAAAAGAGCCGTTCTAGTGAGAAGCGCAAAGGGCACACTTTATCCTAATGGTGAGGGCAGCTCCTATTATTGTTTTAAACGACCACCAAACAGCCATTCAGAGGTCCTCAGCCTTCTCCGCTTCTTGGTTTCCCACACTAAGGGACCCTCCAGCTATCCAAGCCGGCCCCTTCTCAGCCAAAGGCTTGCGCACCAATGCGAAGAAAGCTGGCCGGCCACGGCGACGCGGCGCCTGGCCTTCGCTCCCGGGGTTTCCGGAGGCAACAGCCCTGGGCCAGCTTCTGGCCTCAGGCCCACCTTCTTTCTCCCTTGGGGGGCGGGGGGAAAGGCCCAGAAGCTCGCCTGGGGTTTACCCTGGCCCGTTGAAACCGAATCTCCTTCGGGATGTCAGCAACTCGGGAAAGCGCAGCCGGTGCGCCGCGCCCTAGCTAGGTTTTCACCGAGAGCGCACGGGGTTTTTCACCCAAAAGGACGGACCTCGGGAGCCGGCCAGCTCTCCAAGGCGCTCCCCACCACCCCACGTCCACCTAAAGCGGCGTTCACAGTGCCCCCCCCCCCCCCGCGGCAGGTGCGTAATCGCGCTTTCCCCCCCCCGCGAACTTCGACGGCAGGCGCCTCTTCAGAATCTCTTGCCGGCTTCCAGGTTAATACGGGGAGGGGGGGGGAAATAGAACGACGCCACCCTCTCAAGTCGGTCAAACGCTTAGAGAGCGTTCCAGGAAAAAATGTCCAATTTTGCTCCCCGAAAGAGGGTAATTTTTTGGGGGGGAGGGTGGCTTGTCTACCAGCTACGACTATGGGATGGATGGGGAAC
Source organism: Ahaetulla prasina (assembly GCF_028640845.1). NCBI lineage: Eukaryota > Metazoa > Chordata > Lepidosauria > Squamata > Colubridae > Ahaetulla > Ahaetulla prasina. The sequence goes on from NC_080554.1 coordinate 2,827,700, forward strand.
ATTTTCATAGAGATGGGAAATCGAAGGGCGCTTTCTTTAAAAGGGATGAAGACGAGAGGGGAGAAAAGAAAAGAAAAAAGAAAAGCGAGTGCAAAGGAAGGAAGGGAAATGAAAAAGGGGAAAAGAGGGATGGATGGATGACGGAAGGAAGGACGGAGAGAAAGGGAAATAGAGAAGGAAGACAACAGGGAGAAAGAAGAAAGGGAAATGAGATGGGGGGAATATGGAAGGGAGGGGAGACAAGAAAGGGAAGAAAGGAAGAAGGAAGGAGACAAAAGGAAAATGGAATTAAGGAAAGAAAAAAAGCAAAAAGACAAGAGGCGGAGGGAGATGAGAATGGGGAAAGGGGCAGGGAGGAAGGAAGGAAGGAAGGAAGGAAGGAAGGAAGGAAGGAAGGAAGGAAGGAAGGAAGGAAGGAAGGAAGGAAGGAAGGAAGAAAGAAGAGAAAGGTAAGGTAAGGAGTAGAGAAACGGACAAGCAAGATGAAGAAAAGGGAGGAATGAGAAAAAGGAAAGAATAAAGGAAAGGAAAGGAAGGAAGGAAAAAGGAAAGCGAGAAAGAGAAAGAAGAAGATAGCTGGCCGGGGGATCTCTTCAGGGGAAAGAGAAAGGCCAGCTCCTTCTTTCCCTCCCCATAAAAAAAGCCCCAGGCCTGGTGAAGGAAGCGTGTGGGGAGGGGGCTTCTCTTGGCTGTGAAGCACCGACTCTTAATCCACCCTTCGAGCGAGCAAACGAAGAAGCCACCGTGTCGCCTCTCCACGCCGACGCGCTCACCGGGCAGCCTCAAGCCGCCTGGCAACGGCCGGGCCGAGCAACAGCTCGGCTTCCCCGCTCCCCCGGTTCGTTCCCTCCGGCCGAACCGGCGCGGATTGCAAGGCCGAATTTTTTCGGGGTGGGGGGTGGGGTGGGAGGGGGAAATCCTCCGTGCTCTCTGAGCTCGGTTGTTTTCTTGCAAACGTTGCATGACCAAAGCCAGGGGTGTCTGTCCCCCCCCTCCTTAAACACGTCGCCAGTTTTACCCAAGGAGGGTGGGGGGAGACTTTTAACAGCCGTCCCACCACCCCCACCCCACCCCACTCCTTTCCAGCTCCCGCTTTAGAGTGTTTGGAATATAGAAGTGAATTCCCGAAAGACGTTGAAAACCGATTCGGTTTGGAGGGCTGTGAAAGCCACGCGTCGAATCCGCATTCAGGGAGGCGCCTTCTCCCGATCTCGTTCGTTAAAATCGGGGGTGACGGGGGGGGGGACGACGAGGGCGACTCGCGAATCGGGTCGTTTTTAAAAAGAAAAAAGAAAAAAAAAAGGCTTTAATTTTTGTGTGGCCGAGTCCCGATTAGGCTGACAGGAAAGAGAGAGAGTTTAAACAGAAGAAAGATGGAAAACAATATATATATATATATTTATATTATTTATATATATATAAAAGTCTAATTTACCTGCAAACATCACAATGAAACAGGGATGCGTGATTACAAAAATAAAATATTTAAAAAAAAAAAAAAGACGCGGCTTTTGTTTGGCCATCGATCTTGGGGAAATGGATTCCAGAGAATCTAATGGATTCCAGAGAATCTACGCCTCTCCCCCATTTCTAGCTTGACTGCCAAACTTTTTTTTTAGTTTGAAGGGAGGAAAAAAAATCCAGCACCGGTCATTTTTAGTCATAGGCAGTTTATTTTGGAGAAGGTCGTCTTTTCACCTACCTACCCACCCAACTCTTCCTTTAGACAGCCCCTCGTGCTCTTATTTTTTTCAGCACCATATTCAGGAAGGGTTCCTTTAAAAAATAATAATATTTTTTTTAAAAAAAGATCCCTGAAACCTTTCTTTTATTGCACAACTTTCCTTGGGAATATGCAACGCCTATTTTCCCCTCCAAATGCATTTGCATGCGAGCTAAAATGATGGTGATTAATTGCTCCTTCGAGAGCCAATGCTGGTTTCTCCCCGTACAGTTTACAGTTTTTAGCGGCTTCCACCCAAGACTGCAAGGATCAAAATACCAACCTTAAAAAGAGGCTGGAAAAATAATAATAATAACCCCTTCCTTTGCAGAGTCCCCCTGTTTTTATTTTATTTTGTTAAAGGAAAGACCATAACAAAATTTGGATAGGACTTTCAACTGCAGTTATAAAATCCCCCACAGGTGGATTGTTGACAAACAAGGGAAAAGGGTTTATAATATATTTTGCTTCCAAAAATAAAATAGCTTTTTTTTAAAAAAAGAAGAAGTAAAATTTGTATTTGTTTATTTATATTCCCTATTTCTAAACCACCTCTCCCTCCTTCAGAGATTTGAATTGCTTCATGAAAAGGAAGCAAGAGATCGATTTGGAAATAGGCCCAACCTGAAAGAAAATTGAGGAGAGGCGGATTTTTTGGAAAGAGAGAACAGAAAGGAAAAAGGCAGTGGCTATAGATTGTTCCCTTGGGAAAAAATAATAAAAAATAATCCGAGGTGAAGGCAAGAAATTCAGAGAGGATTTTGAGTTAGGAAGTGGCCCAAATCTGCCAGAAATGAAATACAAAAAAATGATCCAAGCTGGATCGGAGACCCCCCAGTAAAGGACAAAGACATCCAGCTCTTACTCACTTGAAAAAAATAATAAGCTGGGGAATACTTAATAAATGACAATATATATAATGACATATATGCCGAGTGAACCACACACACCACAAATAACACTTGTGAACGCAAACCATTTTTCGAGGATCCAACCTCCAATATCCACCCCAAATACCCTACGCCAGGGGTCTCCAACCTTGGTCCCTTTAAGACTTGTGGGCATCAATTCCCAGCTTTGCTGGCTGAGGGACTCGGAGTTGACGTCCACAAGTCTTAAAGGCACCAAGCTTGGAGACTCTTGCCCTATGCGACTTTTTGTTTGTTTGTTTGTTTGAATTGCACACAACAAGCCAGCAGAGTAGGTCAAAGAGAGGGAGGGGAGGATAAAGAGAGATCGGCGGGGGAAAATCCGTTCAGCCCCAGCATGGCGAGAGACTCAAAAGCCTTGAGTTCCTTTAAAGCAACAATGGATGGATGACGCAATAATGGGCTTTAAAGCAAAGGGGCGGAGCTACAGCTCTTTGATCCGAAAAGCTGGGCTTAATTCTCAATTTTCGCCTTCACCGCTTCAGTTAGGCCTCTCCCATTACTGCCCCCTTCCACCAGGATACAGTTATAAATGAGATCAAACCAAGGAAGGCAGCGGTGAAGAATTCCAGTGGCTAAAAGGTAAAGGTAAAATAATAATAATAATAATAAATATAAATAAGTAAGGGTAAAGATCTTACTGTTGGTAGTCTTGCTTGCAGTAAAGCTTCCGGTCTCGGAAATAGCAACTAGTGGTGAGCGCCTGTTGGCAGACGGCACATTGCAAGCATTCTTCGTGCCACGACGATTCGTTGACACGCATCAGGAAACGGTCGGAGATGGGACGCTGGCACCCCTCACAAACAGACGGGTGTTGGCAATCGGACCCTGAAGGAGGGAAGGGAAGCAAGTGAAGAGAGAGGGGGGGGGAAGAAAAAAAGATGTGTGAAAAAAAAGAAAGCAAGCAAGAATCAGTCCCCCCTTCCCCAAAAAAGTACAAATCCACAGGGCTGTGTTTTAAGAAGGACTGGTTCATCCAGGAGCCAACGCTGGCTTTGAAACACCTGGATCCCTATATACATATGCCATTTTAAACCAAATTTATATTTTGCTGATATAGAAAAACAGTTAATCTCTTCCCTGGCTCAAGCTGATAAACTCGTGGCTCAGAGGTTAATATAACTGCCTAATATGCAGGCAGCCCAAATTCGAATTTGAGTAAGGGTATGGCTAGCTGGTGAGAACTAAATAGCTCTGTACTAGTCTCCCTTTATTTCTTTATCAGCAAAATATAAATTTGATATAATATGTATATATATATATATATAATATGTATATATATATATATATATATATATATATATGTATATATATATATATATAATATGTATATATATATTGTTATTTTAAGGCTTCCTACAATCACCCATTTGTTATTTAGCCATCGACTTCGGTGGATCAAAACGAAGCTGAGCTGGAGAAGTCAACTGACCTGGGAAAGAAGAGCAGACAATTAACTTTTCACGCAGGTCTTCACAGAGTTTCCCAGCACACCCCCCCCCACTCAAAAAATCCTTCAGTTCTCCATTCCTCAACCTGCGCCCAACATCAGGAAAAGGGAAGCTTGATTAAGGGAGACAGGGATGAGCGTCTGTTGGGAATCCAAATAATTTACAATCCCTGTTCCTGATTATTAATACCTCTCTATGTATCTAATACCTCTATGTATCCTTACAATTTATATTAATATTGTTTCCTGATTGCTTATTTGTACCCTATGACTATCATTAAGTACCTTAGAATTCTTGATGAAGGTATCTTTTCTTTTCTGTACACTGAGAGCATATGCACCAAAACAAATTCCTTATGTGTCCAATCACACTTGGCCAATCAAAAATTCTATTCTATTCTATTCTATTCTATTCTATTCTATTCTATTCTATTCTATTCTATTCTGCTGCCGTTGCTGGTCTACTCAGAAGGAAGCACTTCCAAGGAAACATGCCTGCGATTTTGTTCAAGGCCAGGGTCACCTTTGGCCATTTGCGTCCCTGAACTCCTTCGCCTGGAATCATCCCCTAAACACATTTATGGTACGATAGTAGTTACCGTCCATCATCGTTACATTTTACTAGCAGTAGCACTACTGTAGCGGGCAGTTGTCATTACGACTATTATTCTCATTCGGCCTGGCTCAAAAAAAAATAAAAATAAACTATAAGATAATGGCCAAGGGGAAACTAAAATAACAATCGCGTTTATACAACTATACAAACACCAAGAAGTTTGTCTCAATGCTTACCAAGTTAAAAAACATGGGGTTTTAACCGCCTTTCCCTATTCAACCTTAGCCTAAATGGTTCAGGTTCCTCGAATTCGACAGCTAATAAGTTTAATAATTTTTTTTTTAAAAAAACAACAATTCGGTACATTATTACGATATGGGTGGCCTAATACCAGGGGTTATTAACTGCATGACGATGAACCCAATTAATGCCATTAGCTCCAGGTGGAACGGTTGCAGTGCAGTATGTGTGAGAGAGGGCCTTGCAAATCTGAAGAAAACGAGGGAGCTACGGAGCACTTGGCTGGATTGACAGCCTACAAATCTCTCTCGCTCTCTTTTTCCTTGAAGAAGTTTTCTCGGAATTTAGCACCCGGTTGTTACCGGGGAGGTGGCTGGAAAAGGCTGCAGAATTTTCCTCTTAAGGAGCGACCGTGTTCGTTGACAGCGGCTGGAAGATTTAACTTGGCCAGGTTAGGGATCCACACGGGGAAGGAAGCAATTGGGGTGAGGGGGAGCGGAGTGGGGATTGAGGCCCGATTGAAGCTGGATAAGAACCGGGTTTAAACTCGGAGAGGTTGTGAGAAGAGGTTTGCAAAAAAGAAACGGAGGGGGGGGGCGCGATAAAATCCGAGCGCATCTGGTCTTCCGGAAAAGAGGCGAAAGGAAAGCCGCTTTTTTCAGAGAACCAGAAGTTCAAGATTAAATCAGTTCCCCGCGAGAAGTATCGGGGAGGCGCACAACACACAAGAGAGAGAGAGAGAGAGAGACAAACACACCAACACACCGTCCCTTGAATTCGGGGCTCCCCTTTGAGATTACGCCTGGTGCTGAGCGCTTCAGCCCGTCCGGCAGGCGTCCCTCCTGCCGGCCGTTTAGCCAGAGTTTTTAACAAGCGTGCCAAACAACCGAACTCTCTTGGAATCCGGGGAGTGTCGACGCGGGTGCCCCTTCTGACGTGCGAAGCAGCCCGAGAGGAAAGTGAGACCAGCGGCCTTTGAAACGCGGCTCGCTTTTTTTTGGTAAACCGTCCTCGCCAAGGAAGGTAAAGCGCAGCGATTCGGGTTCGGGGGTTCAAAAATTGGACCCCGAGAAACGCAGCCTGGGCGATCAGTGCCAGGTTTTGTTTTAAAAAAAAGCTGGTTTTAAAGAGGTGGGGAGGGGGGGAAGCCGTAATGGATTAGGGCTCCGGTTGGAGTCTTGGATCAACAGGGGAAGAAAAAAACACACACGAGTTGTATCAGCCAATCCCGAATGTAAGTCAAGGCCGGGCGTGGAAGTGGTTCCTACCAGCCTCCCTTGTCCTTTAGGTGTGGATTCTCGGCCGGGATAACTGGCGTCTCTCCCTCGCCAAGTTGCCAAACATCTCTAGCCGTAATTTTGTTCGGCGCTGGAAACCGGGGAGGTGGGAGGAAAAGGAAGAAAGTAGGAGGAGGAGGAGGGCGCGCGCGGCTGCTCCACCGCGCCTGGATCGGGGTCAAGGAAGGCGAGTTTAATCTATATATGTTTGGGGGGAGGGAAGTTTTTTTTTAAACTTACAGGAAAGTTGGGAGGGGAGCAAAGAGGCAGCGAGGAAGAGCCAAACTCACCCAGCAGGACTCCCAAAGTCGCGGGCCCCGAGCGCAGCGGCCGATCCTCCATTTTAATCCCGTCCAGCATCTTGGCGCAATTGACCGAGCCGCGATTCAAGCAGTTTTCCAGCGCCTCCGGTCCCGCGGCTACGTCCATGGGGCGGAAGGCGGGCTACGTGGGGGGGAAGGCAGCGGCGGTTAGCGGCCGCCCCGGCTGAGATCCGGGCCGCGGAGCAGCGGGACGGTGCCGAGGGCAAAGGCGAGAGGGGCGCAGCCTAGAGGCCGAAGGAGCCGGCCGTCCATCGGCGGGGCGGCCGGGGAGGTCACCTGCTGGCTGGAAGACGCCTCCGGGGCCCTTCTCGGGGTGGAGGAGGGGGCGGCCAGGCCCTCCCCGAAGCAGGGAGACGCCCGGCACTGCATGCACCCGCGAGCGCAAAGCTGTCTCTTCTGGAGCTCGCCTCGGCCCAAATGCCATCCAAAACTCCCGAGCCGGGAGGCGCTCCGTTTACAAGCGGCGGAAAGCTGCTGCGGAGGAATACATCCGCCCCACCACCGCCTCCCCTCCTTTTCCCAAAAAGGCGGGGGGGGAGGGGGAGACAGAGAGAGAGTGAGAGAGAGTGAGCGAGACCGAGAGAGAAGAAGAGGAGGAGGGGAAAGGGAGAAAAAAAACTTGCTGACATTTGAACTCCCAATCGGTGTGCCTAATATCCCTACGCCACAGTGAGGCGGTCCCTCGCCTAGTCAAATAGTGCGCCCGCTTACGCGCAAAAAAAAAAAAGTGGGGGCAGCCCCCCCCAAAAGTGTGAACGGAGGAAAGAAAGAAAAACGGAGCGACGGGGATCGAGAAATAAAAGGAGGGAGGAGAGGAAAGGGGGGAGGGAGGGAGAGGAGGCAAGCAAGCCCCCTCCCTCGAGAGGCCAGTGACAAAAGGAACCCTCAGCCAGGTGGAGAACAGGAGGCGAAATTCGGCAGGTAACCCGTCCGGAGACGTAAAGGAAGAGTAGGCGCTGCGGATAGAAAGGGAGGGAGTGGAAAACTAGGAGAGAGAGAGAGAGAGAGAGAAAGAAAGAAAGAAAGAGAGAGAGAGAGTTGGACTGTTTAAAATTAATAATTGGGTAAGACAAGGGGGGGGACTTTCAAAGAGGAGGGGTAGTTAGGGACTATCCGGCGCCTGTCATCTGAACAGGACGGGGTGGGGATGTAGAGAAAGCCCCCTTTCCCAGTCCCATCTCCTGTCAAAAGAGACCCAGCGCTCAAGTAGCCGCCTAAAGTCACAAGGAACAGCCGGCTCACCTCGGTTGGCAGGTAAGCACCTTTGCTCCGCTTCCCTTCGGGGTGGGGGTGGGGGTGGGGGTGGAATATGGGTCCGTCCTTCCTTCTACCTGGACGATCTGAAGGTTATGTCCGGGAAGGGGACCAAATGGGGCGCGGGAAGGGTTTGGGGGGAACCGGTGAGAAAGCCCCCGGAGTGTTGCCAAACGCGCACCCGGACTGGAGATCCCTCCATCAAGAGATTCGGGGTTAGGAAAATTTGGTGGTGGAAGAGGTAACTACCCCTCTCGTCTTCCTCCCCTCCAGCAAACCTCTTGCGAGATCTGGGGGGAGGGTGGGGGAGAACGGAGGGTATCTGGGTTGGCACCTGGCGGGGGGGGGGCTGGGGGGAAACCTTAGAAACGCGCGCAGACGCCCAATTTCGATCAGTCTCGGCTATGGGAAAACTCAGCCTTTCCAAAAACGCCAAACCAAATTCTGCACCCAGGATTTGCAGTGGTGGGGGGGGGATCGTCTTAATTCTCCCCCCAAGTTTAAACCCGCCTCGCGGATCGCCACCACCTCTTGTTTTTCAAACCCTGAAGCGAGGGATCCAGCCGTCCTAAAAGCGACAACCGCCGCCCCCACCGCAGAAGCGCCCACCCTCTCGCTTGCAAACACCTAGCCGCACCCTGGTGCCAAGTTCTTCGCAGTGGTGGTGGTGTTTTCCCCCTTCCCCCGACTATGGTGCCCTGCGATGCTCAGAGGGCCACGGCGTGCACTTTTCTGTGGTTGCGGTGGGGTGGGGCGAGAGAAGAGTGGGTGCCTGAAATTTTGAGTGGGCTGAAGGAGCAAAAAGTAGGCCTATCCTGGCGCGGTGTTGACCCGATCTTTTTAAATTCCAATTCTGCTTCCTGGCAGCGCGTAAAAACGCAAGCCACGTTTGGTGGGGGTTTCTGGCGAATGGGACTCTCTTTTTATAAGACACGCGCATAGGATTCTTCCTCCTTCTGGGCCTGCTTGGTGAAGGCGAGTGTGCTCGGCTTCTGAACTGTAGGTAAGAGCCCAAAAACGCCCTGCCAGACACAGGCCTCAAAAAAATGGAGCTGGGATCGGTGTGTGTCTCCGTCCCCTTCCCCGCAACGTTAACTCGGCCTGGCATTTAATTTTATTTCCATGCTGGGAAATGTGTCTAAATTCTTTACTTAACTGCCGGTGGAATCTTAGATATTTCGGCTCTTTTGATTCTCAACCAGGCAGAAATTTCAATTGTTGCCTCTCTCTTTTTTTGGGGGGGGGGGGATTAAGAAATGACAGAGCTCCTATTTTGTCCTGCTCGCCAGGATGAGGCTGGGTCTAAATTCATCCCGCCCTTCGAGTAGAGACCCTTTGGGAATCGGCGGAGAGAAGCAGGCTTTGAGCCTACCCGGCTGCTGTAGATTAAATGCTGAGTTCAAGATAAAAATCTATTTCCAATCTCACACTGAGTCCTATACACCGTATTACGGAGCGTTCCTACAATTATTGACTCAGACAGCTTCTGAATACGTCTTTTGTCACTAGTTTCCCAAGCAGAAGTGAAATGGCAAGGGGAGGCCTTTTTGCCTTGGATGATCTACGTTTAATTTAAAAGGATTCAGCAACAAGACTGACCTTGGCCAGTCTCAGCCCAGCTCACCTCACCTCACGGGGTTGTTGTGGGGGGAAAATAGCAGGACGAAAGAATATATTAGATATGTTCCTGGCCTTATTTACAAAAATACCCCCAAAAGAAGACATCTCCTGATAATCAGGCTTTTGAGCGCCTGGCAATTTTTTATTTATTTATTTACATTTATATCCCGCCCTTCTCCGAAGACTCAGGGCGGCTTACAGTGTGTAAGGCAATAGTCTTCATCCTATTTTTATATATTTACAAAGTCAACTTATTGCCCCCAACAATCATTTTACCTACCTTATAAAGGGTGGAAGGCTGAGTCAACCTTGGGCCTGGTGGGACTAGAACCTGCAGTAATTGCAGGCAGCTGTGTTTTAATAACAGGCTATCTTACAGCCTGAGCCACTCAAGGACCCAATAAGGCCAAGCGCTTATTTCAGGGTTCAAAAGTAAATAAATAAAAATAGAACAGGGTCTTATTTAGGGGGGAAACACGGCTAATAATGGCGGGATAAGGGAAAAAAACACCTTATAAAAGATGGAATAAAATCAAAAACCCTTAAGCTTTGTTTCCCACATTTTAAATTATGTTCTGGAACAGAGGGGAGTAGACGTTTTCCTTTCCCCCCATGATGCAAAGTGTAAAATATCTCAGTTTCAAACCTGGTTTGCCTATCAAAACAGAACTCGTAAACGCGCGCAGGAGCCCCTTCCTTGGGTTACTTTTCCCGAATCTCCTAGTGCTCTTCCAACTTGCATCGGTGATCCAGAAATCTGCCACTTTGATAATTTTCCTTTGACATCTCTCTCCCCCCCTCGGCCAATAAAAATGCATTTCTGCAGTCGGTAAGGGAAGAAAATCAGCGATCACTAATAATCAAGTGCTTTAAATTTTGAGCTCGGAACTGAAAATCAACAGTAATATTTCGAGACCCCGAAAAGCTGAGAGAATCTGGGAAAAAAAAGCGGTTCGGCTCAAAAATAAAACCCAAGGTTTTATCTAGCTTTCATCTAACCAAATTCAGAGTTTCTCCCTAAACGAGCGTTTTCTTTCTCCAACTAATCCCGGGCTCCTAGTACCGAAGAGAATTTCCGACCAAGAACTGAACAGTTTGAAAAAATTGAAAAGTGCGCGGAAAATTCACCTCCAAGACACCGAATAGTCTGCGCTGAAGCCCGAGTGGGCGGAAAAACTGAGGGAGCGTTTACTCGGAGAAATGCGCTGGCGCAAAAGCCCCTAATTCCCCCAGCCTTTACAAAGGACCAACAACCCACCCACCCGTGCTAAATTTTTATTCCTTTCGGGATTCGTTATAAATCGATTTTAAAAATCGAATCTTTCTGGCCTTTGGAACAAATTCTAAACAAGCGTGAATAGGTGGGCGCAAGGAAACGGGCAGGGTCCCCATCTGGAAACTACGCCCATGAACCAAAAACCAGCTTTTCTTACACGGATTGGCAAGGCGCGAACAAAACTCCTGACACTGGGGTGCGCAACTCCCCCATCCCCAAAATTGTGCGCAACTCTAGATTTCGTCGCATTGGGCCTCATCGTTGCCTGTTTATCTAATCCCGATCTGGGTATTTTACGACCCCCGGCCCACATCCAGCCTTTTTGGCTGTCTTGTCTGGCTCGCGCGGATTTTTATTTTGGTTTTTATTTGGAAAATGACTTTTTCAAAAAAAACCAAAACAATTTAGGGATGTGAGCGCGTGCGTGCTCAGCACCTTCACGGCCCTACTGGTTTGGCTCCCCGCCACAGTCCCACGGTTTCTCGCGTGGCCTCTTGGGGAAATTAACGTGTGGCCCACCCCTGATCAAGTTTTCATCTCTTTCTTCAAAGGCGCTCAACACGTGGATAGCTAAACCAGCTGAGGCTCCGTTTCTCCGCCTGGCAATCAGCCTCCAGTCGGGAGACCCTGGAGCGGACCCCCCCCCATTCAGAAATAGAAATAAAACAGAATAAAATGCCGAGCGAGGAGATGGCGCGGAGAAGGTAGATTCGGACGACAAGCGCTCCAGTTCGCCACCCCGCTGAAACCGATTTCATCGGGATCGCTTTCCATTTTCAACCCGCGTTAAATGGAATACCTTCCCGAAACCCAGTAGCTGCGTTCCCACGAAATGCTACTGCCCTGGGTTCCTGGTTAGCCTACCAAATTTACCAAGCAGCGGGAGGTCCTGGTTTTGGTTTTGGTTTTGGTTCCTAACCAGAAATTTAGCCACGATTAATGCTGATGGAGAGACCGAGTGACCTGGTTTAAGGAAGACGTGTGAAAGCAACCAAAGGATGCGAAGTTTGAAAGACGAGGATTAGTTCAGGCCGAGAGAAGTAAACCGCCCCCCCCCAAAAAAAAGAACTCAGAAAAAAAATCCATACAGGGGAAAATAATCAGAGACACCATTTATCTTGTCTCCGTTCCTCACTGGAGCCAACGACACGCCCTGGACTTCCGTCCAGGAAGTTTGGATCCCCCCTTTTCCACCACCCCCGCCCCATCTCTCCCTGCTTGCGGGACCATGGACCGCCCCCCCCCGCCTCGTGGTAGGATCTGGATTCCCCAATTCGAATCCAAGATGGATTTCCTAGTGGTCCCCTGTTCACCACTTGACTGAAATTTCTGCTTTACCCGCGAAAAACCGAAAGAGCTGTCGTACTTTCTCAACTCAATCGCTCCATCCTCCGCTGTCCCAATTCAGAATAACAGAATAATTCACACCGCCTCAGAAAGATTTTCTCTCCCCCCCTCCCTCCGAGGAATCGGCCGTTTTGACTGAGATTGGGATTATATTCCCCCCCCCCAAATTTATTCATTCAGAATGGTTTATTGAATAAACTACCGCGTGCCGAGGAGAGTGGCTAGTGTGAAGAAGGCGGGAGGCGTTTCATCCAAGCCAAATAGTAGTTTAGATCCTGGGATAATCCCAGCCTGTGAAAAGCCAGAGGCACACTCAGAAACCCATCCGATTTAGGATAAATGGAGATTATATGTAGTATCTTTAAAACGGTAAAAGTTTCAAAACGTTCTGAGATTATTTTTTAAAAAAGCATCTTGCTTTAAAAGTTTAGCTTAATTTTAAAAAAACAAAAACCGATCATCTCAGTGCTTGCTTAAAGTTTTGCATGAAGCCATGGTTTGCTTAACCGAAGTTAGACGGCTGGGTCGCCCATGCCTAGCAGGATCTGACAGAGATTAGAGCCCAGTCGCCGCTTTGCAACCCTAATCAGATGAGGGTTTATTTAAAACCCATGCTTAGGTAAACTATGGTTCAGTCTGCATCAGTTTGGTTAACAGGGGAAACAGCTAATAAATCTATAAATGCAGTCTATTATGAATATATATATACATACATGTATGTATACGTATACACACACATAAATATGTATATATATTCCAGCTCTCTCCCCCTCCCCCCTCTGTCTCTCTAGGTATGTATATATATATGTGTGTATGTGTGTGTATACACACACAAACACACACATATATATACATATATATACATACATACATAAACACATACATATATACATATACAATATATATGTGTCTGTGTATATACTGGTATATATATATTGCATATCTCTATCTATCTATATATCTATCTATATGTCTATCTATCTGTCTATCTTGCTTTCAAATGATTGTTTATAACTCTGTTGTATCCCAACAGGGGGGGAAAAAAACCCTGATAGTAAACAAACAAGGACACCCACCTCCAATTAAATTTGGCTAAACAGAAAAATAATACGAATCTCATAATCTCATTTTACGCCACTAAATTCTCCAGGATAGATTGAGAACAGGTTGGTTTTAAAGGCGAAGCTTTTCCCTGTCTGCTTTTTAGGTGCCTCCTCTTTCAATTTATTCGGGAACTTCTCAAAGGGAACCGTGGAAGATGGTGTAAGCAGCTTGGCTTAATGCAAGGATCTCTTGGATTCACCATCGGTTCTGAAACGGTCCAGAGCCGCTTTGTCTTTTTTTGTTCTCAGTCCTCCCCCCACTTTCAAATTTAATTTTCTTACAGGGTTTGGGTGTCAACGCCAAAATACAGGGCTCAATCTGTGCAGGGTTTCGTTTCCTTGCCTTCTCCCAGCGAGTTTCTTTTTGAACCTTCGCTCTGAAAACTGGACATTCTTGGGAAATCAAAACTTCTGCTGGAGGAAAACGCCCCCCCCCATCTTTGTTCTTGTTATAAGAAGAATCAATGTAATCACAATAAATATAAAGCTGACAACAAGGAGAAAGATGAAGCTATTGAGAGCTGTGGTTTCTCTCTCTCTCTCCCTCTCCCCCACCTCCGTCTCTCTCTCTCTCTCTCTCTCTTCCCCCATTCCAAGGTATCTCTTCCAACCCAATTCTATTCATTGAACCGCGCAAGAGGCCTCCCTTTCCAAACGCCCTAACCTGCCAGCCTTAACCAGAGACGTCTCCCCTAATTGGTCATCTCACCCCAAGGCATAGCTAGACCATCATCCCCCCCCTCCCCCGTATCCCTAGGCTACATTGGCCATGCAAGATGGGTGTGGCCGTTCACACCAGAAGCTGCCAAATTGAAAAACGTCGCATGCGTATCTCCATAATAACCCAGGAATTAAAGCAGGAAGTTGAAGCTTCACTTATAGGTGAACAGGTTGGGTTGGGTTTGGCCAACACATTTCCCAGGATGGAGAGAACTATAGTTTATTATTGAATCCACTTTCTCCCAACCCCCATAAGCAACTCGATCGGAGACCTATGGGCAGCATGGGGTGTGGTATTATATATATAAAAAACAGAGGCTGCAACAGACTGGAGGGGCTGAGCGTTTACCCCAAATATATATTTGCAACGGGGTAAAATCTGGGGTAAACGCTGAGCCCCTCTAGTCTGTTTGCAGCCTCTGTTTTTTTAAGCCAACATAGAAAGCAGGTTTGTCTAGTTACACAGCTTCAACGGAATCCTAAACGGAAGGCACAACACGACGGGGCCGAAGTGGGGGTGGGCTGGTGTGTGCAGCCCAGGGTGTGGCGCAGACTCAGAACCCCGGGTGAGGGTGATGCCATAAACCAAGGTTAGGATAGGAATCCGGGCGGCGCGCAAACCAAGCTCCAGAAATCTCCGGTTGGCGGTGCCAGGCCTTGCGCGCTCTGACCCCTAGCGGTCGAGGCGCAGAAACGCGCTCTCGGCTCCAAGATGCTTTCTCTCCGTGGATCGGTTGATCTCTTTTATAGGCGAACTGGAAGCCTTAATCTTGTCGTTGGGGTTTTGAAAGGGAGGGAGAGACCCTTCAAAGTCTCCCCCCCTCCCATTTTTTTGATCAACCCTTTAGGATGACCCGTTGTGAGAAGGTAAGGGACATACAACCAGCGCGGCTCCGACCACCTTCAGATGAAACCTGGAACCACCCAACGCCGACCTCGCATTCCTCGGCTGATTTCCAAAGTTGGTTTTGTGTTGTTGTTGTTTTTAAAGAAAAAAGAAGCCAGCGTTTGCTTTCCGGCCGAAGAAACGACAGAAAACAGGAATGCCGGCCGAACTGAAGGCGCCTGGAGGAGTGCTTGTGCCTGAGTCAGCGAAGCCGAGATAGAAATGTATAAACTCGTGGCTTTCTTGCAACGCGTGCTTAATCCGGTCGACGCCGAGCCGGGCAAGCCTGGTTATTACGGGATAGAAGCGAGGAAATCACCAAGAGAACTGGGATTTACTAAACCCAGCTTAGACTCAGAGGGATCCACCGCGGGTGTCTTAACGGTTTAGAAGCCTCGTTGGATACCCGAGAACAAAACTCAAAATAAAACCTCGGGGGTCGCAAAGAGCTGAGCGATTTCCAAATGGATCGCCCCCTCCCCCCTCCCCCCAAGTGGCGGTTGGCACCCATTCAGACGATACGAAAGCATCCAATCAGCGCCGCCCGAAGCGTCGAAAGAGACCCAGTTCAGGCAGGCTTATCATGGAAAAGGCGAGCAGGCCAGCTTTGCAAACAAACCAGAGTTAAACCAAGCCTAGCCTGTGAAGGCGGAAACGAAAGCGGCTGGTCCCGACTTTAATGGACGGGTTTAAAACCGACAGGGCGACTTTCCCACGTGCTGGGAAAGAGATCTCTTGTGTGTGTGGGGGGGGGAGAGAAATTTACTTTCCT
Organism: Ahaetulla prasina; assembly: GCF_028640845.1. Taxonomy (NCBI): domain Eukaryota; kingdom Metazoa; phylum Chordata; class Lepidosauria; order Squamata; family Colubridae; genus Ahaetulla; species Ahaetulla prasina. The sequence goes on from NC_080554.1 coordinate 2,843,176, forward strand.
TCTTTAAGTACCTTTGCGATCAACTTTCGCTTTCCGAACTATATATTTCGAGACAGACTCGCTTGGCCGTTTTTCTACTTCGTTCGCGTGAGATAGGGAGATAGAATTAGAGAGGGAGAGGGAGAGTTAGTTCACGAGGCGCATTCAATAAACTAAATCCAAAGTCGATGAAATGATTTAATTGCAATTGTGGAGTGTCTGTAGGAAGCCTTTGCCAGCGCCTCACCAAGCAGCAAGTGTCAGGCAGTCTAGCTTTTTCAGGGTGTTCGTGAGAGCGTGACCCAGGGCAAGTTCATGGGTGAACTTGGACACCAGTAGCTTAAGTCACTAGTGCCGCTTAAGCAGTGCCTTCATCAGCTCATTCAACAGACAGACCAACTTGCCGGTATGTTTTGGTACGAGTTTACCTTTCCAGTTAAACTGGAGGCCCAAGTATCTCACTGAGTCATCGGTCCCTAGGGGTTGGACGGTATCCCCTTTACACTCATAAGGAGTTGGGACTAGGAGTTGGGACGCATTTGCGCTTTCCGTCCTTGGCGACGGTGAGGCCATGGGACATGGCGTTTAGTGCCATTCCGGCTTTCTGGAGAGTTCCGGGGAGTAGGTGGAGTTTCTCTTGGAGCCTGTTGGGTTTTTCTGCGAAGAGCACTTAGACTGCCGATTCTCTGCCACTGAAGTCAAACTAGACATCGGGAAGCAAAGCTTTTATAATTGTCTTCAATGACCATTATAAAGATGAGTGGGGATAGAAGGTCGGATTCAGTCTTTAATATTTAATATTCATTTCTCAAAGGACACCAACAGTAAATAGTTGTAAAAAGAAAGTTTCCTATATAGCTTTACAAAAAACCCACCAACTTTTTTAAATACCAAAAGGTGTAGAGAGAGCTAGAGGCATTAAGTCCTAAAAGCTCTTCGGTTGGTCTTCCTCCCTAGCAAATGTGCAGGAGTCATTTTGTGTCTAAACTGGAGAATCTGTTGTCTTGGAAGTGAGGGTGTCCCGCAGGAAAGAAGGGCGAGAGCGAGCATGGACTGCCAGCAGCGCAGTTCTCATCCTTCTCTGCTTCGCTTCCTTCTTTAAACATTAAGACGAGTTTGGAGCGGGGATTTTGGGAGCCCAACTGTAGGGCTCTTGCGCAGGGAGTTGGGGTAAAAAGTTGGCGAGCAGCGGAAGGAGCTGCCCTCTCTTCAGGAAGGGAGAATTGGGAGAAATTCTGGGGATTTTCCGTGTTAATTGGGGAAGTCTGGGCAATTTTGTTTCCATGTAAAGAAAGGGGAGGGAGGGAGGGAGGAAGGAAGGAAATATGGAAAATATAGGGAGGGAAGGAGGGAGGGAGGGAGGGAGGGAGGAAGGAAGGAAGGAAGGAAGGAAGGAAGGAAGGAAGGAAGAAAAATATGGAAAATGGAAGGAAGGAAGGAAGGAAGGAAGGATCACTAATGATGTTATCTAATTGGGTAATGAAATGCCTGCAAGAAAACCACCAAGCTCAGAGAGCACAAAGCACCCCACAACTGAAAAAGGTCCCCAATTTCCCCCCCTCACTTTCTGTTTCTCAACTCCACGGAGCCCTTCCTTCTCCCCGCTTTCTATCCACTTCTCCTTTATTTCTCCCTTTTTTTAACTCACAAAAAGCTCCCTTCGATACCAACTCTTGCAAAATTGTTGAGCAGGTACTAAAAATGCCACAACTTTAAACAAAAAAAAGGAAGTTTATTTCCTTTTCAGGCCTCTGATACCTTCGCCTGACTTTTTTTTTTTTTTTAAATTAAAAAAAAAAAGATTGTGGTGGGATAGAAATATGAAAATCAAACAAACCCATTAAAGCAAGGGAAGACAGGCCCAGCTGCAAAACTATGTGCCTCTAGCACCCATTTTATCCCCCAGAATATCTCTGGACCCAATGTTAACCCCAAAGGTGTTCTTCAGGAATGAATGGCAGATTGCCAGACTCCATGGTTGGTTTGGGATGGATGCTCACCTGAAGATAGAGAGAAAGAGAGAATAAGAGAAAGAGTAAGAGAAAGAAAGAGAAAGAGAGAAAGAAAGGCTGGTGGGAGAGAGAGGGAGGGAGAGAAAGAGTAAACGAGAGAAAGAGAGAAAGAAAGAGAGAGAGAGAGAGAGAGAGAGAGACTGGGAGAGAGAAAAAGAAAGAGAAAAAGAGAGAGAAAGAAAGGAGGGGGAGAAAGAGAGTAAAAGAGAGAAAGAGAAAGAAAGAAAGAGAGAGAGAGAGAGACTGGGAGAGAGAGAGGGAGAAAAAGACTGGAAGAGAGAAAAAGTAAGAAAGAAAGGAGCGGGAGAAAGAGTAAAAGACAGAAAGAAAGAAAGAAAGAGAAAGAAAGAGACTGGGAGAGAGAGAGTGAGAAAAAGACTGGGAGAGAGGAAAAGAAAAAGAGAGAAAGAGAGAAAAAGAGAGAGAAGACAGAGGAGAAAGTGAGCTATGGGTGTGTGTGTATATATATATATATATATATATATATATATATATATATATATATATATATATATATCTCTCTCTCTCTCTCTCTCTCTCTCTCTCTCTCTCTCTCTCTCTCTCTCTCTCTCTCTCTCTCTCTCTCTCTCTCTCTCTGTATATCTATGTATATATCAGAAAGATAAACTGGTTAGTAGCTGGGTGGGAGACACTAGAAAATCCCAGAGCTGTGATTCAGAATGGAAAAGACTTTTTAAAAACAAAAAATCTCAGAAGGAACCAGTTGCCCGCTGCTTCCTTTAGAAAGCTAAATGAACTCAGGAGGAGCAGAGCGCAGTTTGAAGAAGAATGGGGGCCTTATTTTGGCTCAAGTGAAGATGGTTTCCCAACCCTAGTTTGGCTTCCCAGAGCTGCATTCACACAACGTTAACCCCAGATCTTATTGACTCCGCCCCAATGGTCAGGTGTGGGCTTCATAGAGAGGTCCCCCATGGGGAGCCCCAAGGCTTGGGTAGAGTTTGGTCCATCCACAGACCCAGAAACGAGATAACCGCATTTCAAGCCTTGAGCACAGTGTGAATTCAGCCTCTGTACGCCGTTCCAATTTCGAATTTCATTCCTCCGTGCTACCGTTTCAGGGTGCCATTTCTACTTCCCTATGCGCGGCGTTCTTGCCCAGCGTTTACACCGGTAGGGTGGTGTGAAGTGTGTGTCTGTTGCATTTCCAAACTTCGATTACCATCCCAGTTCGCTTTTTCCTTTGAACGCGTGAAAAACCGTCTCGTTTCTTTGCGCGCAATCGGCCAGGCGGCCTCAGCTCCAGTCTTCTTACCGCTGGAAATCAATTCCGCTAACCGGATTCGAACTCTCCCAACGACTGGCAGCTGCTGAAGGGAGAAAAGGGGAGAAGAGCCAACGTAGGTTAGCCGAGTTTGGCAGCCTCCTCTGGGCTTGCTGTTTAATCGGGGTGCGGGTTTTCCGATGTCCTTAGAGCGCGCGTCCTCCTTGTCTTTTGGAGAGCCGTGCGCCCTGGGCGCCAAGAGCCCCTCTTCTCCTTTGCTCAGATCCTATCTAAAATCGACTTCTTCTGTTTTCTGCGCCAGAATTGAGGATTCCCGACAGGAGGGGATTCGGTTCAGCTTTTTAATTTGTGGAAGCTTTAGCTTCTCGTTCACCGCCTTCTCTCTCTCTCTCTCTCTCTCTCAACAGTTGTTGGTTGGTTATGTGCCATCAAATCGGCGTCGACTCTTAGCGGCTATTACGGATAGATTTTTCTCTGCGATGATCTGTCCCTATCCGGATCCTTTCAGTCTCCCAAAGGTTCAACCACTGCCACTATAATTGAGTCCTTCCCCTTTGCTACTGGTTATCCTCTTCTTTCTCCTTCCACCTTTCCAACAGCATCAAAGGCTTCTCCAGAGAGTTGAGGGTTTTGCGTAATATGTCCGAAGAAGGATGGATTTGAACCTTGAGCGAGAACTTGGAATTGTTTCATTATCCATGGGGTTTATCTTGGTTCTCCGGAATATTGTCTTTTTCAACATCAGTATTTAAAACCCTCTTCTTCTCCTTCTCCTTCTCCTTCTCCTCCTCCTCCTTCTTCTTCAAGTTTTTGGAGAGCATAATTTCTAAATATTTCGGTGATGAGAACCTCTTGACAAAATAGACATGCTTCTTGTTGCTGGGATCGGTTGCTGCCCTGAAGCACTTAAATTTTGACACTGCCCAGTCCAACAAAATCTCTTTTTAAAAAAAGAATTTTAGGGACCTGTTGACGGACATCTCGAATCCCTTCACAGAAACAAAACAAAATGTATTTAAATGTATATTCCCTCTAGCCAAAATTTCTTCTCTCCAGCCAAGCCGAATTTCTGACATTAGTGTTGAAGTCAGGTTCTTCTTACACCGCGGAATAATGAAATCTTATCCTTGAACTATTTTCTCTCTTGAAAAGCCCGTTGTCAAAATCCGAGAGGGAAAACAAGTCATTTGTCTCCTTCTCCTAGAGTGGCCAGTTTTGTTTGTAGCTGGGCTGTGCAGGAGCCCAGATTTCAAACTTGAATCTCAAACTCTACAGTGACAGACCTGATCCCAGATCAATAACTGAGACGGTGGGGAAGAAGAATATTGATCCGAAGCACTAAAAAGTAGATTAGATAAAGATCCCACCACCTCCCCATTTTTGCATTGCTCCCTTTCGTTTTAATTTTGTTATTGTTGCTGCTAATCTTAATGTTTTAATTTTCAATCAATGCCCAACGTTTTTGGAGTGTTTCTTTAACATTCTAACTCTTTATATTGTTATTTATGTTTGACAGTAAGGTTGGGTGACATATAAATATAAAAGAAGAATGGAGCAAGGAACCAGGCTGGGAATCCGGCAGAAATAAATCGTCCTCAGGCAACTTCCTTCGGGAGTTTAACCAAGGTTTACTTTTGAGTAGGCAGTGAACTGATTATCAGTTCCAGCCCTGCCAGATAAGGATCAAAGCCCTGAAAAGTTACAAGGCATCCCAAAGATCAAGGCACCTGTTCAGCCGGTTTAAGTGGCTCCAAAAATAGCATGATTATCCCACAAATTTCCAGCTACCTGGAGCAGTTTACAGGGAGTTTTCTCTGTGCAAGACCTGGCCCTTCCCCTAATATCTGACTCTCCTCACCTGGTCTTTTCCCTCCAAACTATTTAAGGTAACTTTAAAGCACTGTTTGCTTGAACTTGCTGTAAGGAAAGTCAGAATTATTTCTCCTCCTCCTCCTCCCCCTTCAAATAAAAAGGATTTCCAATTCCAGTCTACACGTATTGAAGGGTCTGATGCAATGCTCCTCCTTTCTTCTTTCTCTTTTCGTATTTATTGTTGTGGTAGCTGGCAAAGGAGTTAGACAGCGAAGAGGCTGAGGAAGAACATGGGCCAGTCCTAGAGGCTGGGGAGTGATTTGCAGACTCCAGAGGCTGACAGTAGTGAGGCAGAGGAACAGGAGGAGCCTGTTCCTAATGCAAGCATGAGAAGAGCTGCCAGAAGGCAAGAGCAGCTCAAGCAAAGAGCACAACTCAACTCAGGAGTAGGGCCAAGAGATGATTGGCCCCTCCCATAAGGCTTAAAAGACCAGCAACGGTGTTTGGGCTCTTTGCCGGAAAACAATGTTGATAGTTTTGTCTTGCTGTATTTGTTTCTTGTCTTCTGTTTTTGAACTTTTGCCAAGAAAGGCCTTTGGCAGTTTGCCTAATTAAGACCAAAGTTGGTGATAAGACTGAGGAATTGTGTTGGGAAGACTTTGGTTTGGTTTGGTTTGGACTACGCTGAGAATGAGTTAATTCTCAGCTGTTCTAATAAAGTTTGTTTGTTTTTAAACTGACTGAGTTTACTACTGCCTACTTGGGCCTGGGTCACAACATTTATTATCTATCTTCTCCTTCACCTCTTCAAATTCTTCTATGTCAGGAATAAACCTTATGAAATTTCTTTCATTGCATCGTAGGCCGAGCAGACAACCCATCACATTATGGTTTAACAGATCGTGTGACTCCACTCCGAAATTGAGCTCTTAGAGATGGACAATTGTGTTTGGCTGGTTGGGTGGTTGTCTATTGGTTCCTGGCTAAGATTTGGCTGTAGATGAAGGAAGGCAGTGAATATGAAATGGATGGAAGACCATTAAAGAGAGATCCAAGCTAAAACTAACGGTCAGAGGAATTAATTAGTGGAAGGGCTTTAATTTGTGGAAGAGATTGGACAACCAATTTACCAGGATGGTACAGTGTATGATCTCCTGCCAAAGCAGGGGGTTGTCAGTATGTATGAGAGTTCATGACTGGGAAGACATGGTAACAAGGTCAGACAATGAATAGGCATAGCAACTAAGTCAGCCAATGAGGGTTGTTTGGAAACTGAAACAATTTGGAGCCTGGGCCTGGTTTAGCTCTGTAACTCTGAGTCTGTGCAAAAGGAACTGAAACTAGTCTGTCTGCTGGACTGAAACTGAAAACTTCTCTCCTCTGCCTGTGTTTTGCCTGTAACTACTACCACGTTGGAAAATCTGCTTTTGGTATTGTATATATGTCTCACGTGTTATTATGTATATAAAGAAAACTTAACGAATCCTGCTGCATCAGTTACCTGTGTGTGCTTTCTGGATTTGATTGCTGCAACAAGCTCTGACGGGTTGGTCTAGAAGACCTCTGGGATCTCTTTTCAGCCCTATTATTCTATGTTCTACATTCTAAACTCAAGGAGACTTGGGGAAGTTCACGTTTTTCTCCCCAAAATTTGTTTTTAATCACCCGGACGCTAATAGATTTTTGACCTCCTTCTTGTTTTCTGCAGCTACAGCGAAGGCATCTGAGAACGGAAACCCTGCCTCTTTCTTACCTGGATGATACCAAGTAGACGGAAAGGTCTTTAGATTATCTCTTTCCACCTGCTTCGGATAATGGAGAGAAGGAAAGAGCAGCCTGGCCAGCCTGCCACGAAGAAGCATAACTGTTTGAAATGACTACCGAAAAAGATAAGCAAGGAAGAGAAAATGCTCAGCTTTTTGGCTGGATGAAAGAACTCCATTTATCATGGATTTAGGTATTTGGAATAGCGGGTTGCATAGGCCTTTATATTCATCGCCAGAAATGTGGTACGGTATTTTTGGAGATAGGTTACTCTTAGGTGTGGTTTCACATGATTTTATAAAAATGGAATTATATGGTCTGTGAAGGAGTCCCTGCGGGATTTTATTCCGCTAGCCGTTGCCAGATATAGGGGGTGGTGCTAATCTCTGTTTCAAGGCCATTGAGCCACGGTCATGACATCAAAGAGCGCTGCTATCTTCCCACCAGAGTGGTACCTATTTATCTACTCACATTGACATGCTTTCGAATGGCTAGGTTGGTAGGAGCTGGGGCGAGGATGGGAGCACGCCCCGTCGAGTTCGGATCTCGAACCTGGGCTGCCAGCCAACAAGCCCAGCGTCTTAAAATCTGAGTCCCTGTGCCGGTGTATGCTATGTCTCTAATACCTATTAATAAGCCCCACTTTGTCTGTGAGTACCAGCTCCTCTTGTCTGTCCCTTAGAACAGGGGTCTCCAACCTTGGCAACTTTAAGACTTGTGGACTTCCAACTCCCAGCTTTCCACAAGTCTTAAAGTTGTCAATGTTGGAGACCCCTGCCTTAGAAGACGATTCTTCTTAGCATTTTCACACATCCAAAGTGGTGGATGGGAGAAGAATTAAGACCATGGTGGCTTGGAAGGTGTGGACAATGTCTTGTCCCCCACATCCCTATCCCAAGAATTGGTAAACTCTTTGTAGATGAGGTCCTGTAACTCCATTCTGAGATCGTTTCAAGGTGTAGATAGATAATACCGTTTCCGACAACAACCACACCTCCGGTGATCTATCGGGAGACGTGTCTACTTCTGAGCGTCCTACTTTGGCCAAGAGAAAGCTGGTTTAGATATGCAACTGGTCCAAAAGGCGGTTTGCTTTATGAGATGCCCTGAAAATGTGGCTGAATAAGACTCATCCTGAGATCTGGAAGCTGGGTGGGTTTAGGGATTTCATCCAGGATAAAAGGGGTTTAGAAGATGGCATAGATTGTATCAACGGGAAGAGAATATTTGTAGCTCAGGGTTGAACTGCGGGGTCCTTGATGCTCTCTCAGCTTGGTAGTTTTGGCTTATGGTTAGAACACCCACTGTTCTGTCCCCCCTCGCCTCCGTCCGAGCGATGGCTTAATTAGCCGGCACTTTCAGCTCTGGCAGCAAACTAGCGACCATCTGCCAAGAGTCTCTGTTATCTCCCTTGATGCCGATGAGTCACCCAGGAACAAACAGTACTTCAGCTCTAGATAAGCAGTTAATTTGCCTGCTACGAAGAGGCACAGCAGCTCTTGCTGCCTTTATATCCTGTGGGGTGTGGCTCCATGACTCAGCACTTCCTAGGCCTGCCCCACCCCTGCTTCTGTTGTTCCCGCCTCTCCTGCCTACGAAACCTAGGGTCCAGCCAGGCCTGATTGCCATCAGCTGGGTCTGGAGGCGTGGCCTGGGGGGGAAAGAGTCAGGGGACAGAGGCCTTGTTATCTCCTCCACCTGGCCTGCCTCTGGCTCCTGGAGCTGAGCCAGGGAAGCCGGTGCTCCCGAGGTAAGTCCTGACGGCCCTTCCCCCTCACTTTCCAAGTCACTTTCTGGCAGCAGGCCCGGCTCGGGGGGCGCAGACACAACACCCACTTGCGTTTGGGCTGAAAGGGAGGAAGTGAGCTGTAAAGTGAATTATCTTATGTGGGGTGCCTCAGGGGTCGGTTCTCTCGCCTCTTCTGTTCAACATCTATATGAAGCCGCTGGGTGAGATCATCCGTGGTTTTGGGGTGAGTTGTCATCTATACGCTGATGATACCCAGCTCTATATTTCCACCCCTAACCACCCCAACGAGGCTGTTGAAATGATGTCCCAGTGCCTGGAGGCCGTACGGGTTTGGATGGGGAGGAACAGACTCAGACTTAATCCCACCAAGACCGAGTGGCTGTGGATGCCGGCGGCCCGGTACAGTCAACTAATTCCATCACTGACCATTGGGGGCGAACTATTGGCCCCCACGAAAAGGGCTCGTAATCTGGGCGTCCTCCTGGATGGACGGGTGTCTTTGAAGATCATATGATAGCCGCCACCAGGGAGCTTTTCATCAGGTTCGCCTGATACGCCAGTTACGCCTTTCTAGATCGGGCTGCCTTATGCACGGTTGCCCATGCCCTGGTTACATCCCGCCTGGACTACTGTAATGCTCTCTACATGGGGCTCCCCTTGAAGGGTACCCGGAGACTCCAACTGGTCCAGAATGCGGCTGCGCGGGTGATAGAGGGAGCACCTTTTGGCTCCCATGTGACACCCCTCCTGCGTAATCTGCACTGGCTCCCAGTGGTCTTCCGGGTTCACTTCAAGGTACTTGTTATCACCTTTAAAACGCCCATGGCCTAGGACCGGGATATTTACGGGACCGCCTACTGCCACCATTAGCCTCTCACCGACCAGTGCGCTCACAGAGAGGGCCTCCGGATACCGTCAGCTAAACAATGTCGGCTGGCGACCTCTAGGGGAGGGCCTTCTGTGGGGCCCCTACCTCTGGAACGAGCTTCCTCTGGGGCTTCGTCAACTCCCCGATCTCAAGTCCTTCCGCCGTGAGCTGAAGACGCTGCTGTTTCGAAGAGCAGGACTAGCTTGAACGTAGTTTTAAACTTGGGATTTTAAAAAAAAGGGTTTAAATGAGGTTTTAAATTTGTATTTAAAAGTTAGAGCATCAATTGAATTTAACTGTCTATTCTTTTAGCTTTTTATGTATTATATGTTTTTCTGTTGTTTTTAACTGTGAACCGCCCTGAGTCCTTCGGGAGATGGGCGGTATACAAATAAAATAAATAATAATAATAATAATAATAATAATTATGACCGAATTAACATATTAATACAGGTGGACGACTGAAATAAAGTCCTCGAGACAATTAGAGAGAGATTCTTGGGCTGAAATGGCTACAGGTAGTCCTCAATTTATGACCACAACTGAGCCTAAAATTTAGGTTGCTAAGCGAGTCAAGTGAGTCCTGCCCCATTTTACAGCCTTTCCTGCCACTGTCGTTAAGTGAATCACCGTGGTGGTTAAAACGGGTAACACGGTTGTTAAGCGAATCTGGTCGTAAGTATGAGTCTGTTGCCAAGCGGCTGAATTTTGACCCCGTGACCCCGTGGATTCTGCAAGGGGTCGTAAGTGTGAAAAATGGCCATAAGTTGCTTTTTCCCCAGTGCCGTCGTAACTTTGAACGGTCGCTAAACGAACTGCTGTAAGTCAAGGTTTATCTATACCACTAAAACAATGCCTGGTTAACGCCTTGAGTTCACTCTTCATCGGCTTCTGCTCAAAGCTTTGTTGACCTTCAGGTTCCAGTCCAAGAAATTAATACATTAATCTATTAATTTACTGCCTCGATTCCAAAGGGAGCTTTTCCTGTGTCACACAGCAGCCTTAATTTTTGGTTTACAAGCAGCCGTTTTCTGGGCGATACCCATCCGGAGCTATGCCCAAAACAAGTTTGAACTGAGTTTCGTCTGCGGTGAATATGGCTACTCGGAAGAAATGATACTGGTTCATCTTCCTTCTTGGAATGCGCCTGTCTGAAACATAATCACCCCGGGAAAGGGAAGAAAGGAAAGAACGAAAGAAAAAAAAAACCCCAAAAAGAAAAATAAAATCACCTTGAATATGAAATACAGTTCCTCTATGAAAGGCAGATGTGAACCGTTCAGGCTGTTTAGAACACGGCTTAACGTTAGAAAAACACAGATTAATGAAGAAAACGTCACCAATAGGGCTTGATTGGCAGGTGAGAATAATTACCGGCCTTCTACCTCCCTTGCTGTTGTCTTAAGCCGGTCCAAAGTTAAGAATTGTTTGTGTGTATTAGAATAGTAGAAGAATCAATTACATTGGTTTGAAAGGGTGGGGGGGGGGCGCGGGGAACGCTCCCCCCCCTTCATTTATTTCAGGACTGTTTTAAGACAAGGTCAGAAGTTCTCCCTGATTTTAATTGGAGGATAAAGGACAATTTTACGAAACCAAAGGGTTTGTCAGCTTGGGCATTTCTTATTCTCGGAGAGGCCTAAATCGGAAAGAAAATACGACCGGATGAGACATGACCCGCCTTCTTAATGGATGAAAAAAGAAAAAAAGGAAAATGAGAGAGATGCTATCTTACACTTTCTCACAATAAACAATGTTATGTTATGGGGAGGAAGAAAAAAAACACACACACACACCAAACTCCCTTTCTAAGGGAGTTAGGATGTCAGCACAGGTAGTTCCTCGTTTAGCGACCGTTTGAAGTTACAGCAGCGTTGAAAAAAAGTGACTTGCAACTGGTCCTCACGTTATGACTATCCCAGCATCCCTGTGGTCAAACTTCAGACTTTTGGCAACCAACATTTACAATTTACAATTTACAATTTACAATTTACAAGCGTTGTGAATCCCTACACAATTCTGGCAGGGCTCCAGGTTTTACAATCCATCGTGGTGAGGTTTGCATCGTAAGCCATTATACAACCCCTGGTTATGGAGGTTGTGTGAATCCCGCCCATGGCGAGAGGTATGGGCAATTATGCGTGGCTGGTTGGGCCATCCCCTGGTTCCTACTTAAGACTTGGGTGTCGGTGAAGGAAGTTAGTGAAGAGAGGCAACTACGGTTCAACTTCCGTTGAGGTGAGATGAGATGAAGACGAGGGCAGGTAAGAGAACAGCAAAGGCCCACCCCCAAAGGCATTGGGCTGTCAGGTCTTCTGCATTCCTGTGAATTTATTTTTTTTAAAATCAAACCATCAAAATTCAGCAGGTGGCAGAAGCAGAAAGAAATACCGAGATGAGCTGACTGCTGAAATGCCCTGTGTGAAAAGAAAGGTGGGGAGAAAATCGATTCCAATAATGCTGTGAAGCTGGCAAAACGATAGCAATGATGGGGTTTGGAAAACGCAGAATAGACAGTGGAGCTGGTAGGTGCGGGAGGAAAATGCTAAATATCCTTTTAGTGGGGTCCTCGGTGCTCTCTGAACTTGTTTTCCTGTAGATGTTTCTTTACCCAACTAGGTAACATCATCAGTGTTAGAAGGGAGTGAGGTTTGTGCTAGTAACAAAGTCCCATAAGGGCAAATCTGATTCTTTTACCGATCCCAGCTGAGCTGCCTGCTCGTCAGTCTTTTTTTTTTTTTTTAACTTTTAAAAGCATTTTTTCTACAACCTTTTTGGCCGAAGAGCTTGTAAAAAAATGCTTTTAAAAGCAAAAAAAAAAAAAAAAGATTGCATGCCACAGCTGATCACCCATCCACCCCACGCGCTGTTCTACTTACCCCATGCCTCCTTTTGGCGTGCGCTGCTTGTGTGCACGCCTCGCATTTGGTGCATGGTGCGCACCGCACGCAGCCAGCGAACCGGTAGTAAACCAGTTCAGATTTCACCACCGGAGAAAACCCACTCACCATATGCATACATATATAACAGAGCAATTCTCCCTTTTTTGATAGGGAGACCATAAGCAGCTAAGGTTATCCTGAGGTCTGAAATGAATCCATGCCAAATTAAATCCCACTTATTTGCTGTTTTGTTGTGGTTGTTTTTTTAAATGTAGACCTGGTATCCTTTATTATTCCCAAGGGGACCTGCTCCCTCCAAACACCCCAGCTCTTACGAACCATCTGGGGAGCCGAAGACAGGTGAATTACCCCTTGATTTACTCCTATCTGCATATTCCCCCCATAATGTTCCCTTCTCTCTCTCTCTCCCTTGCACCTCCTCTTCTGCCTTTTAATTATTAATATTTGCACATCTGCAAAACCCACCCACTTCCCCATTAATGCAGGGACTTATGTGCACCCTGGGCAGGATCGATCAGAGCCTGAACCAGGAGAAAAGGAATTCTCAATCATTCGTTTAATTGTTCCGGGGGTTCTCGCTGAAGACGGATGAAACCGTCTCACCAGTACATTCATGCTGGCAATTTTACTGGCGCTCTATTCCAGCCACAGGAGAAAACTAGAGAAGTTTCTTCTCCTCCATAGATATTCCAGCAATCCTCCTTGAACGTTCAACTTTCATTTAAAAAAAAAAAAAGGGGGTGTGTGTGGAGGGAAAGGAAATATGTTTTCAAAGTGGATGGTGCCCCTCTTCTCTTAAACAAAGGCCGCGTTCAGAATGGAGCAAGAAGGAGAAAGACCAGCCTTCCAGGTTTAGGTAAGAAACCAAAGTCTGTCGAACCTGGGATCCAGAATGCAATCGCCTGGACGGCTTTCGTCATAATGTTGATTGAAAATGACCCTAGTGGTGTTTCAAATGGAACCACACTGTTAGCCCTGACAGCGATTCGTTTGCTTGGCTGGCTTAATCAGAGTTTACGGAAAGCCTAGATGTCTAACCAACATCTGGGAGAGCAGACGAGGAACCAAAAGAAGAGCACGAAGGGAACTAAATCGCTCTCTCAATGCATTGACTCACTTCTTGGTGCTCTCTGAGCTCGGTTGTTATCGTCAGACTTCTAGCACTGTTTTCATCGTTTGTGTTAGCTAGTTGGGTCATGAAACATCTGCAAGAAAACAACCGAGCTCAGAAGGCATCAAGGACCCCACTTGTCATCTTCCTCCTCCTCCTCCTCCTCCTCCTCTCCTTCTCCTTCACTCCACAAACCCCACTCCCTTCTAGCACTGATGATGTTCCCTAGTTGGGTCATGAAACATCTGCAAGAAAACAACCAAGCTCAGAGGGCACCAAGGACCCCACAGACATTTTCCTTCTCCTCTTCTCCCCTTTCTCTTCCTCTTCCCTTTCTCCTCCTCCTTCATTCTGCAAACCCCACTCCCTTCTAGCACTGAGGATGTTCCCTAGTTGGGTCATGAAACATCTGCAAGAAAACAACCAAGCTCAGAGGGCACTAAAGACCCCACATTCCTCCTCCTTCTCTCTTTCTCCTCCTCCTCCCTTCCTCTTCTTCTTCCTCTTCCCTTCCTCTTCTCTTTCTCCTCCTCTTCCCTTCCTCCTCCTCCTTCATTCTGCAAATCTCACTCCCTTCTAGCACTGAGGATATCCCCTAGTTGGGTCATGAAACATCTGCAAGAAAACAACCAAGCTCATAGAGCACCAAGCACCCCACAGACATTTTCCTTCTCCTCTTGCCCCCTTTCTCTTCCTCTTCCCTTCCTCCTCTTCCTTCATTCTACAAACCGCACTTCCCTTCCAGCATTGATGATGTTCCCTAGTTGGGTCATGAAACATCTGCAAGAAAACAACCAAGCTCAGAGGGCACTAAGGACCCCACATTCCTCCTCCTTCTCTCTTTCTCCTCCTCTTCCCTTTCTCCTCCTCCTTCATTCTGCAAACCCCACTCCCTTCTAGTGCTGAGGATGTTCCCTAGTTGGGTCATGAAACATCTGCAAGAAAACAACCAAGCTCCAAGAGCATCAGGGACCCCCACAGCTCAACCTGGAGCTACAAATATTATTTTCTACTGGCGCATGGACTTAAACAACACACTAGGCTAAAATGAGGTCAGTCCAATTGCTTCTGAGCATCTCGGAATAACATGGGGGACAACTCCAATTCTCAGCCAGGTGCACAATTTTCCCCCTCTTTTTTTTACCAGCCTACTGAAATGCAGGCTCCCTTCCATCATTTGATCCAGTTCACTCAAACATGGCCTTATGAACTCTTCCCACCATCCTTCTCCTCTCCTTCCTCTCTGCTGTTTGTTTTCCTTGGGAACCTGGATTAAACATTGGTTTTGACTTCTCTCCCTCCTTCAAATTGTTTAAACCGTGAAATAATATTTTCATTCTTCGGGGAAGAGGACGAGGTTGGAGTAAGTCACTCTATTCTCCTCTAGTAAACCAGTCTTCCTTGTTGCAGCTACTATTACTTTCCCCATTGGCGCAAGTCTTCTCCAATTCTTTCCCAAAAGGCTGATCAAGTTAAGGGCAGATCCTCCAGGAAAAGGGGGAGAGAAAAAATATCTATGTGGCCATTAAGAGTTGACACCAATTTGATATCAATCAATTGATCCATCAATCTTTGTAGAGACAAGCTGTACAATCAACAGAGAAGCTCATAACCCTAGGAATGGGAGAAGGAAAGAGAAGGAAGAATGACCAGAAGCAAGATGGATGGACTTAAGAGTGAGGATAGCGCTAGCGATGGGGTAGCGCTTAGACTTATATACCGCTTCACAGTGCTTGACAGCCCTCTCTAAGCGGTTTACAGAGTCAGTCCCTTTCCCCCAACAATCTGGGTCCTCATTTTACCCACCTCGGAAGGATGGAAGGCGGAGGCAACCTGCAGCCCATGAGAATCAATTTTTTTTTAATCTGCATTTATATCCCGCCCTTCTCCGAAGACTCAGGGCAGCTTACACTATGTTAGCAATAGTCTTCATCCATTTGTATATTATATACAAAGTCAACTTATTGCCCCCAACAATCTGGGTCCTCATTTTATCTACCTTATAAAGGATGGAAGGCTGAGTCAACCTTGGGCCTGGTGGGACTTGAACCTGCAGTAATTGCAAGCAGCTGTTTTTAATAACAGACTGTCTTAGCAGTCTGAGCCACCAGAGGCCCTATTCAAATTCAAATTCAAATTCAAATTCAAATTCAAATTCAAAGCAAAGCCTTTATTGTCATTGTACATCATGTATACAATGAAATTGGTTTAGCCTCTACTGGTGCAGTCCATACAAGAATATAAGACAACATGAATGATATAAAGAATGATCCTTATACAAGTAGTTACGGGGGGGAAATAAACCTAGTCATACGTTTCCATATGTACATCATATTCTGTGCAACATGTATATTACTCCGGTGTATGATCTTATATCATAGTATATACATATTACACACTACACTGACACCCGTGAAATTCGTCATATTAATCTGTTTGTGGTGCTATATTGTGTTTAGGAGTCTGACAGCCCATGGGTAAAAGCTGTTTTTAAACCTGTTTGTCCGGCTGGCTCTTCTTCTGTGTCTTCTGCCCGATGGTATGAGTGAAAAGAGACACTGGCCAGGGTGTGAATCATCTCTACGTTATCTTACTCTGCTGAAACAGCGAGACCTGGCTATGTCATCCAGTGGTGTTAGAACACCTGGCTGTGGGCAGAGTGTAGCCTGCCCTACTGCGTTCTAACCACTGTACCACCACACCAGAATGGGGATACTACAGGAAGACCCAAAAGACCATGGCTGCTGTTCTGATCTAGGCTTCCTTAGAAAGTAAACCGCACAACCTTAGTTCCGGCAAACCTCTTTTATTCCAACGGCTGTGAATTATTGTCATTCCCAATCCGAAAGGCTTCTCAAACAGTCTTTCAAGGGAATGTTTATAAACACCCACCTTATCTCCTTTGGAATGCTGCCAGAGAACTAATCGCCACACGCAGGGTAAGGCCAAACTTAGCACAGAGTCAAACAGAGCTTTCCCAAAGCTTTTACCGATCAGATGAATTAATGGCTTCCTGCAAAATCTCAAGTCCCGTTCGCTCCTCTTTTATGTCTTATGGGAGGGGCCAATCATCTCCAAGCCTTACTCCCAAGTCGACCCTGTTTTCTTAATTGTTCCTGCCTCCTGGCAGCTTTGTGCTTGCGCACACTGGGAACAGGCCCTTGCTGTTCTTCTGCCTCGCTGATGTCAGATTCAGGAGACTTCAGAGGCAGCAAAGAACTACCAGATGGCCCTGGCCCCATCTCTGCCTCCGATGCAGAGTCCTCATCCCAGCTTTCCCCAGGCCGCAGGACTGGCCCACGTTCCTCCCCAACCTTCTCACTGTCCGACTCTGCTGCCGGCTCTGCTGGCCACTGGCGGACCACAACAGCTGCTAAGAGTTGACACCAACTTGATATTTATCAATTGATCCATCACTCTTTGTACACACAAGCCATATAAGCAACAGAGGAATTCATAATCCTAGGAATGGTGGAAGGAAAGAGAAGAAGGACCAGCACAAAGATGGATGGACTTAGAAGATCAAATCAGATCCTTCTGAAGAAAAACTATTTGTATGGCTGCTAAATGTTGACAATTGCTAAACGTTGACATACTTATGGATTATGATGGCCCATAACCCAATCCATCATAAAAGAGGGAGCGGGCAGTGGTGAAATCAATTTTTTTTACTACCAGTTCTGTGGGCGTGGCTTGGTGGGCGTGGCTTGGTAGGCATGGCAGGGGAAGGATGCTGCAAAATCTCCATTCCCTCCCCACTCCAGGGAGAAGGATATTGCAAAATCCCCATTCCCACCCCACTCCAGGGAGAAGGATACTGCAAAATCTCCCTTCCCACCCCACTCCAGGGGGAAGGATATTGCAAAATCTCCATTCCCTCCCCACTCTGGGGTCAGCCAGAGGTGGTAATTGCCGGTTCTCTGAACTACTCAAAATTTCCGCTACAGGTTCTCCGGAACCTGTCAGAACCTGCTGGATTTCACCCCTAGGAGTGGAGGGACGACAGAAAACGGATTCCAGGAATTTAGAGTAACTGTAACGCAATGGTCTTCCCATATGGATGGTTGACTTGTATGTCAGCCTACTTAATGTCTAGTTACCAATGGGATGGCTGTTTTGTTTCCTTGGCTGGCTCTGTGGCTTTCTAAATAATAATAATAATAAAAAAAAAAGGAGGCCAAAAATGGCAGGTTTGTTTTTTTTGAAAATAACTTCACTAGACCAAAAAAAAAAAAAAAAAAGTCCCTTGCAGTAACTAAATCTGTTATTCATTTAAGGGCTCCTTTGAAATGTTATCTTTCCAGCTTGTTTGCTGTTTCCTCTTCTTAATTTTTTTTTTCTTTTTTTAAGGAGACCTCATCTGCTGGGCCCGTTTTCCTTGATCAGTTTTTTGGGGCCATGTGTTCTCCATTAGCCAAAAGAAACATTTCACACATCATAAACAGCCCTGTTCACAAACGCCACTCCTGGAAGAGCCCATGAGAAGAGCCTGTGTTCTCTTGGCCTCATGTGGAACCTTCCCCAGCATTAACATGAATGAAAATTCCTGGAACCTCTCGAGCAAACTTAAATGTTACTTCAGAGTTTATATTGATGGGGCAACAACCCCTAAGTCCTTGGAAGAACTAAATGCGTAAGTCAGATGATCTTCCTTTGTGGTCCGCTGCTGTGTTACTCATTCAGAACAACAAGCGTTGGAAGGGGCTTTAGAGGTCTTCTAGTCCAACTGGCTGCTCAGTCTCTTCTTAAAAGCCTCCAGTGATGGAGCAACCAGGTTATTTTCCTGTATCTTCCAAATCTCAAAGAATCTGTGTTGTTCAGTTGCTAAGTCTCTTTGTTGCTGGTATCCTTAAGATTTGTATTGACTGTTTCCCTATGACTATCATTAAGTGTTGTACCTTATGATTTTTGACGAATGTGTCTTTTCATTTATGTACACCGAGAGCGTATGCACCAAAGACAAATTCCTTGTGTGTCTAATCACAGTTGGCCAATAAAGAATTCTATTCTATTCTATTCTATTCTATTCTATTCTATTCTATTCTATTCTATTCTATTCTATTCTATTCTATTCTATTTCTATTCTAGATGAATGTATCTTTTATTTTATGCACACTGAGAGCATATGCACCAAAGACAAATTCCTTATGTGTCCAATCACACTTGGCCAATAAAAAATTCTATTCTATTCTATTCTATTCTATTCTATTCTATTCTATTCTATTCTAATTCCTATTCCTATTCCTATTGTGACTCCCATGATTCTTTGCAAGAAGAAGATATCACTTGACTTGGTTTTATGAGATTTGGAAGATAAGAGGAAAATAACCTGGTTGCGACCTCTTTGGACGGATAGCCAAGACAAAGATTGTTACCTGGGGACGCTTCTTGGATGCCATGGTCGTCTGGTCTAGACTGATTGCTTGAAGGCCTCGGTTCTCTTTGGTCCAAAGACAAGACGTGGTCATCTTCTTCGCTCCTCTTTGGAAAAAGTAGAACCAGATGTTTTTTGACATACTCAAAAGACGGGAAAAGATGTCCTACTTCCCTAAAACTAATCATCATGACATGGTCAGGATAGGGAGAGGCCAGAGAGAGAGAGAGAGAGAGAGAGAGAGAGAGAGAGAGAGAGAGAACCAAATAACTTCTACTCATATAGTGAGAGAAGGATTGGGGTCTGGACAGCATCATTAGAAGAAAAGCAGACTTCGCCGGTCCTCCTAGTGAGTGATTAGATGACTTATGGGCCATCCAGGAGGAAGGAAGCGGCTTAAATCAAGTTATGAAGGCAGCCCACCTGTGCTCCCCTGTCCAATGGCTGTCGAAATCACACACACACACCCCGTTTAGCCGTGACGTGAGCCACCTTTGAAAGCGTCTATGGAGTTTCCGAAAGTTTTGTGTCATTCCATTAGAAAGCCACATTCTGGGGACAATTGCTGCTTTCTTCACTTTCAACTCTGGTTAATGAAGCACAGACAGCCGCCGCCCGTTAATATGGTGTGAGAGCAAAACGGAAGCATTTTAAAAAACGGCCTTTTCTGCATGGCAGCTTTCTGCCTCCCACCAGCCCTGCCAATCATCGCCAGGCCAAGGTGGCCTCTGGGAAAGAACAGAGAAATTGACAAGAGGGGGGAAGAAGGACCTTGGTTGTTTTTTTTCCTCTCTTCCTCTCCCTCCCCTCCCCCCCAAAAAAGTTTAAAATAATCTGCTTCCTGGGGTCTTCCCGAGTTATTTACTTATTTTATTTATTAAATGTGTACACCGCCCCCTCTACCTTGCAAAGTGACTTTTATATATATATATATATATATATATATATATATATATATATATATATATATATATATATATATATATATATATATATATATATATATATATATATATATATATATATATATATATATATTTGTTTTCTGAGGTTTTCACGGGTGTTTGTATATAGGTCTTTGGTTGTTGGGTTTTCTCCCAGAATTGACGAATTATTCGTCATCTTCAGGCTTCAAGCTGAAGCCTGAAGATGACGAATGAGACTTCGTCGAAACGTCGCCAAGACACTTCCAATTTTACGCGGGAGAAAACCCGAATAACCAAAGACATATATATATATATATATATATATGTATGTATGTATGTATGTATGTATGTATGTATGTATATATATATATGTATATATGTATATGTATATATATATATATTAAATTAAACTATTAAAATGACACAGAATAAAATTATTATTTTTTAAAAAAACTGCACTAAAACTGAATGCAAGAGAGCTAAGAGGTGATGGATGGGACGGGAGTGAAGTCCCTGTCAGCCACCTCCAGTGGTGAGCGCCCCCCCCCCCGTCCCCTCGGATTAATGAATGAGTATCATTTTAATGTGTGAATTTCATTTTAAAGTGTGCCATGGGGTATACAGGAAAAATGACAAGAAATCTCATCATTTTCCCAGCTGCTGTGGCCTAGCGGTGGAGCTCTTGCTTCACCATCAGGTTGTGAGTTCGATCCTAGGTAGAGGCAGATGTAGGGTCTCCTCCTTGGGCAGGGGGTTGGACTAGATGACCTGCAAGGTCCCTTCCAACTCTTGTTAATCCGTTAAATCTTGTCTTGTCTTCTTCCTGTCCTGCCCAATCCTATCCTATCCCTTTCTTTGCCTTACCTTATTTTACCCTACTCTTATCTTTGATCTCATCTCATCTATCTTAATCTTTTTATTACTGTGTTGTCATCCATTTGACAATAATTCAACATCATTCAAACAGCTCAATAAATGATTTAAATAACCTCATTAGGTCGTTACGGACACTCTAGAGTAGACCAACATTTCTCATAGGGTGGGTCTCTCCATTCCCACCGCGTTGATCACTTCACGACTTATTAATGTCCTGCTGCAGGACTTCATCCTCTAGAGCAGGGGTCAGCAACCTGCAGCTCTTGAGCCGCGTGTGGCTCTGGAGCCGCATGTGGCCCTTTCACCCCTCTGCTGAGGCTCCCTGTCACTCAAAATATGCATCAGAACCGCCAATGTACGACACCCACCGTCATGCGATTTGTTGAGCTTTTCAACCCCCGGTAGGCCAACCATGGATAAATCCAAGAAAAGAAAAGTTTCAGAAGAAAACAGAACATTTAATTCAGCTGCGTATGTTAGTTTGGTGGCTCCTCAGGAAATAGTCAGGCACCTGAAGGGTTTTGTGGCTCCCGGTGTTTTCTTTTCTGTGGGAAACGGGTCCCAATGACTCTTTGAGTGTTTAAGATTACAGACCCCTGCTCTAGAGGAAACATCTTAAGAAGTTCTGTATATCCACGGAGAAGATCTTCTTGCCCGCCAGGGCCAAACTAGGGAATGGGTTCCTCCTTTTTAATAGCAGGCAGGTGGTTTATTTATTTTGTTTTTCTTGGGTCAGGGGAGATCCTCAATGCTCCTTGTAAAGGAAAAGGAGGATCTTAAAAAAAAAAAAAGAGGGGGGGGGAGAATGTTTGTTTTCTTGTTTGGTGGATGCATAAATTCCAGAGTTACTTTCCAAGCTGGCAATCTTTGTTTTGCAAAGATGCATCATTTACAGTAGCTGTACTTTCAAGATACATGCCTTGATACGTATTTCTGTTTTCCAATTACTCTTTTTATAAAATGAAAATCAAGCTATAGGTGTATCAGGTCTAACCCCTAACCTCTTTCCTTCCTTCCTTCTTCTTCCTCCTTCTTCTCTTTCCCATCTTTCTCCTTCCTTCCTTCCTTCCTTCCTTCCCTCCCTCTTCTTTCCCATCTCCCTCCCTTTTCTCTTTCCCATCTTCCTCCCTCCCTCCCTCCCTCCCCCTTCCTTCCTTCCTTCCTTCCTTCCTTTCCATTCTTCCTCCAACTTATCCCTCCCTCCCTCTGGCCAGTTTTTATCCCCCAAAACAAAACATCAGTGACTCTCCTCCCCTGCTCCTAAAAAACAGGACAGTAACAGAGTTGGAAAGGACTTTTGGAGGTCATTTAGCCCAACCCCCTGCTCACACAGGACAACCTGTACCAGGGATTCGAACCGCAGAACTGCCATCCGAAGACTAACTGCTCTTGGTTGTAGTTTACTGAATTATTGAGCGATTAGCACCCGATTGAATCAGAAACTTTGTTTACAACATTCCTGGTTCGAGGCTCCCGGCGACTTTATCGGCTGTCCCAAAACTCAAGACCAACAAGGAAAGCTTTCCGTAGGTCACTGAAAGAATGATCAAATATGGAAAGAAAATGAGGAGAAGGGTGAAAAATTGGGAGACCAACTTGCAAAAGAATGAAAAGGACGTGATTATGATTATTATTATTTTTTTTAAAAAAGCAATTTGAAGGAGAGGAAAAGAAGTGGAATTCCACACAGGGGCTTTGGGGAAAGGCAGATAATGGAAGAGAACTGAGAAGGGGAGAGATAATTAGGACGCAAAGATCAAAGGTCTTTATACAGGACCTTTTTCTACCCCTTAAGGTGTTTGGGGAAGGGGGAGAACCAACTTCGTGAAAAGAAAGGTGGTAGGGTTGAGGGGGTAAAAGCCAGGACCATCCCTCCCCTCTCTTGAAAAATCAAGTCACACCTAATTCCACCTTAGCCTCGTTATCTTAACCGGCTGAGTACGACTTCTTCGGAGATTTGGCCAAACGCTTAAGACACAATAATTAAATCCGCAATTTGCAAAGTTGGGGCCTTATGGCTTTAAAAAACAACAACAACCCCCCCCAAAAAACCCAAACCCTTTTGGAGGAATTTTACGGCTTGTTCCCTGACATGAATATATTGTATATTGTGCCTATCAGATTCTGAAGGAAGTCTTTCTGAACAGATTAATATAAAAGTGGAGACAATCTGATATTCTAATCTGTTTTTTATTTGGCTAGAATTGTACCACCTTCCTCTTGGGAGCGTCCTACAACATCCTTTCTCAAAAAACCTAGTTATTGGAATCCTTCTTTATTATTATGTTTTAATATTTAAATTCCACTCCCAATCAAACTTCCCAGTTGGTCAAAAAAAAATGTGGCCCAGACTCGTTACAATCTGAGGATCATGGTTTAAAAGGCATTCAAATGGGCCCTGGTTCTCTGTCGTGGAAGCCAAACCCCCACCCCCCAAACCTTTAATCTCTCGTGATTTATTTCAAATAGTTTCGGTTTATAGTCAGGAACCCTGAAAAAAGTTATTTTCCTCCAGGGTAGCACCTGCATTTACTTGCAACGTCGTAACAAGTTTGTGGGAATCCTGAGGTGGATAGAAAAATCGTCTTCACAAAACAAAACAAAACAAATAAAGTTTTGTTTTCCTTTCTTCCTGCCCAAGGTAACCATGACTTATTAGATGGTGGTAAATATAAATATACATATTCATATTGCTGAAATAAAAACAGCTGCAGCTCCATGGCTATATTGGAAAACCTCACACTACCAGGGAAACATCAAACTTTGGCCAAGAACTTAGTAATATACATTTTTCTTTTTCTTTTTCTTCCTTCCTTCCTCTTTCTTTCCTTTCCTTTCCTTTCTCTTTCTTTCCTTCCTTTTCTTTTTCTTTTCTTCTTTTTCTCTTTCTTTCTTTCCTTCCTTTTCTTTTTCTTTCCTTTTCTTTCTTTTTCCTTGCTTCCTTTTGTTTTCTTCTCTCTCTCTCTCTCTCTCTCACACACACACACAAACAAACAAACAGACATAGATTTCCTAAAAATTCTAGGATCCTTTCTTTGGGGCTCATCCCCTCCCCAGTTTTTTGTGGGGGTGGGAGGGATATGGCAAACCTTTCCTCTGTACACAGAGCAAATCTTCCATTGCATGGATGGCGCCATTCTGGTTGAATGAACTTCTCCTTCCAAGGTTGGAAACAGGACAGAGGGCAGAATTCTTTTTTTTTTGCAATCAATTGTTGGGAGGGTTTATTTTCTCTTGGGCTCATTTCAGTTAACTTGAAGTTCTCTCTCTTATTTAACCTCACTCATCCCAGCTTTAAATTATCTGCTTCTTCTTCCATTTGGAAGCAGTTGAGGAAGGATTCCCACGGACTCCCACAGAAGTCCCTCCTGGATTATTCTTGGAGGGTTCTGTGGTTATTAAATATCTTATTTTCTTAAGAGAATTATACTAGATTAGATGCTTTTCTCTCTAGCCAGGCGCTATCAGCTTTTTCACTTGCCCCCCTTGAGATCGCCCTCTCCCCGCTTCAGAAGAAACCCATCATGTAAATTAAAAAAGAGGGGGTAAAAAAACCCACAACACCACCGAACTCCTCCAGACTGTAATTCAAATGTCAAGATGGATTATGTTAGCTGTAACTTCTGCAGAGCTGACATCGGCTTGTCATTTTCCGAGAAGGATGGGAACTTCAAAACAAGCCGTGTTTCTGCCTTGTAATATGTCACGCCGTGTATTAAGACAACATGTGGGATTGTCAGTAGGTAAATGCGTTGAAGGTAGCACCTCTTCCCTTTCTGAGTGGAAGATGAGAAATGATTTCACCTAAACCTAGTTTTTCTTCCCTTGGTAAGCCTCCAAGAGTGACCATTCCATTCCTGAATCTATCCCCCATTTGTGTGTGGGGTGTGCATGTGTGTGTGGAACCATATTTTTATTTTAAAAAAGGAAATAAGAGAAACTGATGATGTACTGATAATGTTGCCTAGTTTGGTAATGAAAGATCAGCAAGAAAATAACCAAGATCAGAGAGAAGGAAGGAAGAAGGAAGGAAGGAAGGAAGGAAGGAAGGAAGGAAGGAAGGAAGGAAGGAAGGCAGGCAGGCAGGCAGGCAGGCAGGCAGGCAGGCTGAAGTCAAGGAAGAAAGGATGCTGGAGGGAGAGAGGGAGGAAGGATGGATTAAAAGATGCGGAAGGAAGGAAGGAAGGAAGGAAGGAAGGAAGGAAGGAAGGAAGGAAGGAAGGAAAGAAGGCTGAAGTCAAGGAAGGAAGGATGCTGGAGGGAGAGAGGGAGGAAGGATGGATTAAAAGATGCAGAAGGAAGGAAGGAAGGAAGGAAGGAAAGAAGGCTGAAGTCAAGGAAGGAAGGATGCTGGAGGGAGAGAGGGAGGAAGGATGGATTAAAAGATGCAGACGGAAGGAAGGAAGGAAGGGAAGAAGATAGATCACTGATGATGTTACCTACTTTGGTAATGAAAGGAAGAAAGCAACCAAGTACAAATAGCACAAAATACCTCCCTCCTCCTCCTCCTCCTTCTCTACTCCATACATCCTTCTAGCATTGATGATGCTACCTAGTCAGGTCGTGAAACATCGGCAAGAAAACAAGTTCAGAGAGCACCAAGGGCCCCACCTTTCATCCCTGAGCTACAAATATTCTCCTTTGTCAGTTCCAACTGATATAGTACTTTTCAGTAATTTAGGCCTGTTTTAATTGCTCCGTCAAATATTACCATCTTTGTCTGCCCTTTTTGCTTAAAAGTTTTGGGGGGGGGGCAATTAAACCATCTTGTTTGGAAGTGAACATCTGCCTTTTTCAAAGAAGAAATATGTTATGCCTCTAAAAGACCAAGCTCTGAATTGCAAAATGCTCATATACGTACATTGCACAATCTGAAGGACACCCCTGCTCCTCATTCATCTGTTGATCTAGTCACTGCCAAGTCCCACAATACTCGCACGCATACAAGCTCCCTCCCTCCCTCAGGACAAGCTGCGGTTCCTTTGGAGGTTAAAAACAGACAGAATGTCTCAACCGCAGGGATTAATCTCCCTTAAGTTGGAAGGAGGAGGAACAAGATTATAGGTGGAGATGGAAAGAAAGCAAGCAAGGGAGAGATTCTTCAGATAGAAGAGCTAGTTTTCCAAAAAGAGGCCTGGGCCACTGTGTATACATTTCCCATCGGCTCCAGAAAGTAGGAACTGAAGATCATAAATTGGAAGATGCTTGTGATATGGCCACCAGGAAAGCTGAGGACATAAGATAGATGGGAGAACCTCAGCTCAATAGCAGCCACAAAGAATGAGCTAGTCTCTAGTTATGTTGTACGTCACACAGAGTCACTTGCTTGTGGGATGGGTAGCTATATAAATTAGATGGCTAGATGGCTGGCTGGCTGGCTGGCTAGATAGATAGACAGAAAGGTAGATATAGAAGGTAGATTAGAGAATATAGATTAGAGACCGAGAAGATACATGGGAGGTAGGTAGGTAGGTAGATAGAGAAGATACATTAGAGATAGATAGATGGTCTTTTAAAAAAGATGGATAGATGATAGACAGACAGACAGACATTCTTATGGATGGATGGAGAGAAAAAGAAAGAAAAATAGATAGATAGATAGATAGATAGATAGATAGATAGATAGATAGATAGACAGATTGATTGATTCAAGAACTATGTTGTTGGGTTAGAAGATGTCTCAGGATTTCCAGTCACATACAGAGAAGCATCAAAGTCCTACAATATACTGTATTTTTCGGAATATAAGACTCATCTTTCCCCCCCCCCAAAAAAGGATGAAAATCTGGGTGCGTCTTATACTCCAAATGTAGCCCGGCCCAGCTTCTCAAACGGAGGTTTCAGAGGCTGAAAAAAGCTTCTGAAACAAGCTTCAGAAAAAAAGCCTCCAAACAGAGCTTCAGGAAAAAAAGCCTTCAAACAGAGCTTCAGAAAAAAAAGCCTCTGAAAGCAGCTTCAGAAAAAAGCCTCCAAGACACAGCTTCAGGAAAAAAAAAACCTGTTTCGGAGGCTCTCAGAGACAGAAAAAAAAGTTTTTTCTGAAACAGAGTTTCAGAAGTAGGAAAAAAAAAGCAAGGCACAGAGCTTACAACCAAGGAACCTGTTGCTAAAATTCACTTCTGGGAACAGCTGATTGGGGGGTATTCCTGGAGGCCGATCCACCTGCCAATCAGCTTGTTTCTTATTTTCCTCCCCAAAAACTAAGGTGCGTCTTATACTCCAAAAAATACGGTATAATATTTTCACTGACATATTCGACCTACTCCCCTTTCCTAATGAAATGGGAGCAAAAAGACACCCGCAGCCTTCAAAGAAAAGAATAAAAGGAACCGGTTAAATTTTTTTTTTATTCAACAAATTATATTAAGAATACAGACTAAATTCTCAAGACGGGAGCTTCCCTTTGTAAAATACAAAGTAGGCCATCTAAAATAAATATGAAAGGGTAATATTAATAGGATTAATGTAACATGTTTAATCCACTTTCAGTGTCCCATCACGAAGAAAATGCATAGCATCTTTTAAGAAAAAGAATATTACATTCATACCTACACACGCACACAAACAGTTTTTTTTTTTTAAAAAGCCTAGCTGCTCAACAATGCTCTTGTTTTTGAAGCGAAGAGCTCAGAAAAGGATGTTTTAATCCATGCATTTCATTTCCGTGACCTCAAAGGAGCCCATTTATTTCGTCAAAAGGCAAAAAGCTACGGGGCCTTTAACCTAAACAACCCCCTCTTTCAAAATATAATTTCACACAACAAATACTTAATCCACCTCACACACACACACACACAAATACACAACAAACTTAACCTATTTTGAACCAACCGGCCGCCCTAAATTTGTCCAGTGGGTATGGGTTAGCCCATTAGCCACTCTCTTAAAACACCCATTTTAGGGAGTCTCACCAATTTTCCCAATCTTCTTTGATTTTTTTTCACCCAAACTGATTCTCCAATCAATTAATTTCCCCAATCCCCAAGTTAACACTGTTAACACTGTTTTTGTTCTGTTTTAGGGGAAGGGACAGAAAACAACACACCCATGTTTCATTTGTGCAACGTAGACTCCCAACCATGTATGTGTGTATGTGTGTGTGTGTGTTTTCACACATATATTCCATCTGTGTGAATATAAAACCGGACAAAAACTGCACAAACAGGGAATCAAGAAAAGATCTACGAATCCTTTGTCTCCCCCCAGTGGTGATGAACGGAATAACACAGTATACAAGTTGCATCCATTGATGAGATGGGATTGTGTGGGGAAGTCAACAAAGACATTCCCTACGCATGCAAATTGTTGCCTGTGATGCGCAACTGCTTTGTCCTGGACAAAGTCTATGCCGGGAAAGATTACCCTGCTTGAAAGAAAAGTTCTTCTGTGTCGGGTTGTCAAAACAACACCACACCAGCAGCCTCTACTAGGAGGAAGTAGAAGTGAACCTGCGTCTTCCCACTCATTGATGGCCTTCAAACTCTTCACATTCTGTCAACTCTAGCCAACGGCTAAGGAAGGACAAGCAGAGTTGGTCCAAAAGAGACAAACTTGGAAAGTCAACAAAACCCATCAAAAATGCTGTTAAGAGCAACAGAAACTCCCTCGTTGTAAGACCAAACATTGGGGGAATAAAAAAAAGAGAGATGTAGATAATTTTTCCAGTATGAAGAGAAGAAGGATGAGTTCTCTAATCTCACTTCCCCCTTTCCCCCCCATCTGAACTCCGAATCAAATTTGTCCTAGTTAATTTGACACCTACCAATTCTGCTTCCTGCCTTACACCATGTCTGACTGGGAGCAGAAGCAATGATCCTGTGTAAAAACTTCGCCTTCCTTTCATAGGGTGGAGAGAGGCGAGCGAAACCTTTCCTCTGAAGTTGGTTTTTAGTTCTGTCTGATTCTACCAATCTCTGCCTGGAAATGAGAAGCGCGTTATCTGCATTTATCTAAAGAGAAATATATGGAAAAGAGGTGGGAACAGTGTAAAATGCTACAGGACTGGCATTATATGTATACATCCCAAACACAGAAATAAAACACCGGTCTATCGGTATGGTTGGGAGGCCAAATACCATGTTAAAAGGGCTGAAGTTATAGAAGAATTAAAAGTTTCATGGTAACGGCCGTGAGAAAAACCATCTGGGAATCATTTGTGGCAGTCTTGTGTATTTATATTTTTAAAGAGGATGCAGTGATAACTCTGGTACGTTTTGTACTTAAGCATTCCTCTGTAAAGAAAATAAAGAAAAAAAAATTAAATTGCATTCTGTCCATCGGGAAAGGTTGGATGGAACCTGACAGGAACTTTAGAACTTCACCGGAACTTGATGGAACATGCCTCGTTTGTCACAGTCTTCTCACCAAATTGAAGGGGAGAGAATTCAAAACCTGCAGCAGAATATTGAAAAGATACCAATTGCAAACAAGGACAACTGTAACCTTGAATTCAAAAGCTGCTTCGTTGGCTCTTCGGAGCATTGAAACATAGAAGGTGCCATTTTAGTTCCTTTTACATCCTGGTGCATTGGTTGGGTTAATTTTTTTTCCTCTCCATCTTACAGGAAGCAACCTCTGGCCACTTTCCACTTGGGAGTCCATGCAATGGCTGACGGCGACTTCCTCCCCTTTCTTAAGCACCCAGGGGAATTGCTTTGAATCCCGAGGGATTCAGACTCCTTTCAATTTACCCAGTGGTACTTCTCCAAAATTTGGAGGCAAGGAAATCTCTTTGCTATCCGATGGCCTCCTCCTTATGGAAGGAAACCCATCCGGCGAGACAGAATAATTCAGAAGAAATGAACTAGGCCAAGGTCTCTCCTTCACACAGCTGTTGAGAAAGACGGATACGGAGGTGGGATATCGGGACCACTCCAAACACAGGTTCTTGCTGAGAATTCCTTTCCAAGGTTTTGGAGGCACAGAAATTAAGAAGTTCTGATTGAGGGGATATAAAAAAAAAAACTATGCTGGCCTGAACTGCTTCCACGCACCTTCCAGGATCCAAAGAGAAAGACGTTTTAGCAATCTAGATTATGAAATAAAGGCTTTCCAAATGACTTTTATCCGGCCTGGCTTTTCAAACTTGGTCAAATTCCTCAACCGGATTCAATTCACATATTCCGGTCATCAAATTAGCTTTTCTTTCCATCCTTTTAACCGGAAAATACTTAAATCTCAGATCTGTTTTTCCTAATGCCTCACTTTGAGACTTATCCAAGATCAAATCGTTGTCTCAAGTGTTGGTTTCCAAAATACCTTCAGGAACTGCCTAAAAGCAGGGTCTTCTCTGCTGGGGCCCCTTACTTATTGAATGCCTTCATGAATTTTCTCTGCTTGGGGGAGCAGAGAAAGGCAGTTTGGTGGTTGGCAACGATACTGTGAGAACTGAAAAAGCTTTGGCAAAAGAAATCATGGCATAAATTGCTAAGAGAAAAGGCAGAAAGGTTGAACAGCTGCAGAGCCATCATCCAAACAATTTTTTTTAAAACAGAAATCTAGGTTTGCTTTTTCTTGAAAAATGCAATTTATAAACTTCTGGAAGGAAGGATCGGGAAAGGCATATCCATTTTATGCGGTACAACTATCCCTCTTTGCGATGAATAAACTACTCCAGAATAAGCTAAACTAACCCCAGGAGCAGTTGAGGTCCATAACCAAGGCAATTGCATTTTAATACCGTTAGAGAAATTAGTATTTATTTACATGCAACATGATGGAACCTTTCCACCAGTGGGTTTTGTTTTTTGTTTTTAAATCAAAGAAATCATTGAAAAGGGGAAGAAAGGATCTGTTCTTTTTCTTTTGTCTGTGTAACACAGCATTTGTTCTCTGGCACCAATATCACATACACACACACACACACGCACAAAAAAAAGCAGCACAGAACTTCACACAGGTTTCCCCAAATAATTTACACTTCAGTGACATCGGGGTGTATATTCTGGAGTCATGGGCTGGAGCTCACATTAGACTGGCCTCATTACGGATCGATGTCTTGGTTTCTTTCTTCCAAGATTCTCCAGAAGAAGTGGTCTAGTTTCACCTTAAGCAGCCCAATTAGATGGACAGGTTGCTAGATTGAACTCTTTAAAATAGGAAGGAAGGATTCAAAGCTTTTTGCAGAAAGCCACTGGAGATTTCTTAGACCTTCCAGAACCAGGTCCTGGACGAAACTCTTTTTTGCAAAAAAGATCAGATATAAAATCACGTTGGTTGGTTGGTCAGTTTTTTGTTTTTTTTTAAAGGCTCAGAAATGAAGTTGCCCACCGATGAAAAAAGATCATCAACTCGGGGGGAAAGGATTCGGAGAAGAGAATTTCCAAAACGAAAAATCAGACGTCCAGTTCAGGCAGTTGCATTTTAAGCTGCTTCCAACCACAAAGGATGGCGCGTGTTGCACGGTAAAAGCAACACGAAAACCCTTTTAGAAACCAGTGCCGAAGAAAAGTGACACCAGTGGCGAGATACAGGGTGGCTTCCTCTCGATCAGCTGAGGAACGCCAGATAAAACCCAGCCGGGTGTGACGGACAACAGCTACAAAAGGATCTGCTTCTGGTTTAAGAAAAATCTACCCGAGTTTAGTAGAAGAACACCTCAGCTGAGTTGGAGCAGCTCTTCAGAGGGAAACCAATGATCAAACCTCGCCCACAAAAAAACCACAATAAATAAACGCGGACAGACAGAAGTCCCCCCCCCCATGGAAATCTAGGTCTCTTCAGTCACGTGGGTTGGGAGATGTGGAGGGGGGGAGCGCTGATCCCGGGGGAATCTTCAGAGTTAGGGCTGTTGTCCGAACGGACTCAAGGAACTGAGTCAAGATTTGCAAACCAGCGAGGACAAGTTGGTATAAAAAAAAAAAGGGGGGGGGAGGGAAAGAAATGCTATCCAGTTATTTTGAATAAAGGAGGAGTGGGGCGGGGAGGGAAGCGATGCAGAGGGGGAAGAACCAAAAATCAAGGCTTCTTGTGTGTGTCTTTTGCTGGAAGGGCCTCCATTAATACTGCTTGTCAGGGACGGGAAGGGTTGGGGAGAAAAGGTTACAAAGCGAGGAGAGGAGGAGGAGGAGGAGGAGGAGGAGGAGGAGGAGGAGGAGGAGGAGGAGGAGGAGGAAAATCCTTTTGCTTCTCAGTAGTACGTGTGTGCATTATACTCCAAGGAATTACTTCAGGAAGATGGATGCTGCTGGCATCTGGAAGGGCTGGGAGGCAGTCTGGCCGCAGCGCTCTGCTCCGTCCGGAAACTGTAGTCGTACTGCAGGAGACAAAAAGCCAGATGTGAAGGATTGGACAGCCAAGAAAACCAACCAATGCATCATTGGACCCATCAACCCAAAGTTCTCATCTGGTTCCAATAGGTTGACCGCCCCCTCTTCTTTGGGGCAGCCCTTCCAATATCTCAGGGGCTGCCCCAAAGAAGAGGGAGTCAAGCTATTCTCCAAAGCACCTGAAGGCAGGACAAGAAGCAACGGGTGGAAACTGATCAAGGAGAGAAGCAACTTAGAACTAAGGAGGAATTTCCTTAATTAATAAGTGGAACAACTTGCCTGCAGAAGTTGTGAATGCTCCAACACTGGAGGCTTTCAAGAAGAGACTAGACAGCCACTTGTCTGGAATGCTCTAGGGACTCCTGCTTGAGCAGAGGGTTGGACTAGAAGACCTCCAAGGTCCCTTCCAACTATTATTCTGTTAAAGTATCCTACTCGGGACACATTGTAAAGACCCAGCTTTTTGGAGAAGGTCTGGGAAAGGTAGAAGGAAAGAGAAGACGAGGACGAAAAGCAGCAAGTGGGGTGGGGTGGGGGAGAAACTCAGTTAGAAGGTGATGGGTGTAAAATTGGAAGAACACCGAACATCAGGGACGGAACATCTTGTTTGTAAGTCTATCTTGTGGCTACTAAGAGTCAACATTGTCTTGATGGCGCACAGTCAATCAATCCAGCGATTTTATCTGGGTAAGTCGAACGATTCCTAGAGAGGTTTCTAATGACGGGAAAGAACTGTAGCTCAGGGACTCCCCATTTCAAGGTGGAGGCGGAAGGTTCTGAAGGTCACCATGGAGAAAATCCAGCTTAGGTGGTTGCTAAGAGTTGGCGCCAACTTGATGGCACATGATCACAATAACCTATAGTCCTATTCCAGCCCAATGGCACATAATCAACCAACTATCCAACCAACCAACCAACCAACCAACCAACCAGGAAACGTCTCCCCTATGTCATGCCACGAGAAGGCCAAGACATGGGTTGCCCACTTGCAAACTTTCCATCAGGTTTTATTATTTTATTGGGGTTTTAATATTCGGCCATATTTAATAAGTTTTTTAAATTGTGGTTTTAACTTGTATTTATCTATGTGTATACTTTACTTGGCTGTAAACCACCCTGAGTCCCTTGGGAGATAGGGCGGTATAAAAATACGATAAATAAATAAATAAATAAATAAATAAATAAATAAATAAATAAATAAATAAATAAATAAATAAATTAAAGGTGGCCCAACTGCAGCAGCAGACCAATCAAAAATAACATCCCCGCCTAGGACAAGCAGCGTAGTAGGAGTTCGTGCCATAAATACATTTTAACGTCTCAGGATTATCAGCCCAAAAAGGATGAGACGATTGAGTGATGTTATCCAATCTCTTATTCTTTTCCCCGCTCCTGTAACTTAATCCTATGTTAAGCATCAGGTAGAGTAGAGGGTGTATAAATACTTTTTTTTTTTAAATTTACATTTATATCCCGCCCTTCTCCGAAGACTCAGGGCGGCTTACATTGTGTAAGGTCTCATTCTATTTGTATATTTACAAAGTCAACTTATTGCCCCCCCAACAATCTGGGTCCTCATTTTACCTACCTTATAAAGGATGGAAGGCTGAGTCAACCTTGGGCCTGGTGGGACTCGAGCCTGCAGTAATTGCAGGCAGCTGTGTTTTAATAACAGGCTATCTTACAGCCTGAGCCACCCACGGCCCTACTGTCTTCTCATTTACTCAGGAGTACCTTAAAGCAACCATTCAACCTCCAAAATCCTTAATTATAGAAAGTTTCCCTTGCCTTCTTTCTCTCACCTATCTTTACTTTCTTTTCCCTTACCCTTCTTATCTCTCTGTTCCTTCCTTCCTCCCTCCCTCTTCCCTACACCGGATTTTGTTTTCTCTCCCCTGATGCAATCGTTGATAAGACTACTAGATGGCACTGTGCGATCATAAATGACTGCTAAGGATTCTTATTCCCCGCTCCCTCCTTACACTTCGAAAGAAAATTATGGCTAATACCCAGTTTATCCCTGAAACAAAAGAAAGACAGAGGGTAGCAGCAGGAGAGAAGAGGCGCGACTGCTTTTTTTAAGGCGTCATCCAGACATGGTTTGCTGCTAAGTTTATCAAGGAAATGACAGTCCCCTTTTGCAAACTGCTTTGCAAAGATACCGTAGAGGAAGGGCCGCGGGGGGGGGGAGCATCCCATTGCCAGCCCCCTTCTCCCCGAGAATTAAAAATCAAGGGGGACCCCAGGAGTTGCTTCTTTCAAAACCCTTTGTAAGACCTTTTAAAAAACCGACCCGTCTCTGTTAATTTCATGCCAACGTCGAGAAAAGCCCCCGTGGCAATTGCCCAGAGCGAATGGAAAAACCCCGCGAGCTATTTTTCAAACATGCCAAGGCATAAAGATGTCAGCTCAAACTGTTTACTAATTAACACTTAAAAAGACACAAATTAGATATGCGCGGGGTAAGAGCAATTATAATCAAGACCGATCTCTTCTGTCATTGGGGGGGAAAATTGGGGGTGGGGGTGGGGAGAGAAGGGGAAGATAACCCAAACTCTCAACTCAAAAGACATAGAGAGAGAGAGAGAGAGAGAGAGAGAGAGAGAGAGAGAGAGAGAGAATATCCCTCTGACATGTTGCCAGTTGGCAAATATATATATATATGTCTTTGGTTATTCGGGTTTTCTCCCGCGTAAAATTGGAAGTGTCTTGGCGACGTTTCGACGAAGTCTCATTCGTCATCTTCAGGCTTCAGCTTCGTGCTTCTGGGAGCAAACTTCGTCGAAACGTCGCCAAGACACTTCCAATTTTATACGGGAGAAAACCCCAACAACCAAAGACCTACACACACACACACACACACACACACATATATATTTAATTTATATCCCGCCCTTCTCCAAAGACTCAGGGCGGCTTACACTGTGTTAAGCAATAGTCTTCATCCATTTGTATATTATATACAAAGTCAACTTTTATTGCCCCCCCAACAATCTGGGTCCTCATTTTACCTACCTTATAAAGGATGGAAGGCTGAGTCAACCTTGGGCCTGGTGGGACTTGAACTTGCCGTAATTGCAAGCAGCTGTGTTAATAACAGACAGACTTAGTCTGCTGAGCCACCGGAGGCTCTTAATGATCACTTAAAGACCATTATGTAGGACTACCCTTTAGAGCAGTGATGGCCGTCGCGTCAGCGAAAACGGCTCCCCCACACCAGGCCCTCCGGAAGCCAGAAACAGCCTGTTTCCCAACTTCCGGTGGGTCCAGAAGACCCGAAAATCAGCTGGCCGGCACGCGGCCATAGGTTCGCCATTACAGCTCTAGAGGGTCGCCTGCTAAAAAGAAGAAAAAGTGGTGGAAAAGAGAAGAGATCGTGGAAAACAACACACAGCATCCCAGAATATCTGAATCAAATTACATAAAACACAGAAACCTCGGGCTGGAGGGGACCTCAGAGGTCTTCTAGTCCAACCCCCTATTCGAGCAGGAGATCCTATCTCATTCCAGACAAATGGTTATCCAACATCTTCTTAAAAACCTCCCGTGTTGGAGCATCCACAACTTCTGGAGGCAAGTTGTTCCACTGATTAATTGTTAATCACAGTCAGGTAAGTTCTCCAAATTCTAAACTGGATCTCTCCAACCAATTCAGGCTCTTTTCCTTTGGCTGTTTCATCCAAAAAAAATTTTTCCCCCTCCCTGCAAAAGTTGCCAATACTAAGCAGATAAATCCAAACCTCTCTTTCATTAAGAGACGGATCAGTGTGGACAAATTCACGATGAAGGGAAAGCCAAGAATGATTAAGGATTGGCCAACAGGATGATTGCGAAGGAGAATATTATACTAACATGGCAGTGGGGCTTTCCAAAGCCCTGAAGCAGATACAAAAATCTAACTTGCTTTCTTTTCTTTTTTCAATGCCCATTACACTTTTGAAACGAGGCGAGGCATGTCTTTATTACTGCAAAGCAGAACTATAGTTGTGATTGGGACAGTACCGAAAGGATCGCCTTGATATTTGGAAATATTGAATTTACCGACCCGAACACTCTAATTTTGCAGGATGATACCTTGCTTGCAACTGCCTATATAATGAATAATAATTCATTATATAATCTTAGGTCTTTGGTTAGGATGGGAATGGCTAAGTTTCTCAAATGAATTCAGTTTTAGGATGTGTGTTTAAAGGAAGCGTGAATTCCTCACACAATCATAAGAATAGAATAGAATAGAATAGAATAGAATAGAATAGAATAGAATAGAATAGAATAGAATAGAATAGAATAGAATAGAATAGAATAGAATAGAATAGAATTTTTATTGGCCAAGTGTGATTGGACACACAAGGAATTTGTCTTGGTGCAGATGCTCTCAGTGTACATAAAAGAAAAGATATGTTCATCAAGGTACAACATTTACAACACAAATGATGGTCAATATATCAATATAAATCATAAGGATTGCCAGCAACAAAGTTACAGTCATACAGTCATAAGTGGAAAGAGATTGGTGATGGGAACGATGAGATTGATAGTAGTGCAGATTTAGTAAATAGTTTGACAATGTTGAGGGAACTATTTGTTTAGCAGAGCGATGGCCTTCGGGAAAAAACTGTTCTTCTGTCTAGTCTAATCGTAAGAACTGACAAAAATCGCCTTTAGTAAACTGCAAAAGACAGCTTTGCTTGGAACAGCTGGCATGTGGTGAGGATACCTTGAATATCATCAAATATCTGCCTATCCTTGGGAAAGGATTTAATACGCAGACAAAAATTCCAGGTCAGGTCTAAAAATTTGACTGATTGTGACGAATCATAATAATAAATGGAAATGAAATGGTGTAGGGTTTCCTGCCTGGGCAGGGGGTTGGACTAGAAGACCTCCAAGGTCCCTTCCAACTCTGATATTATTATTATTATTATTATTATTATTATTATTATTATTATTATTATTATTATTATTATTATTATTATTATTATTATATAAGCAATGTTGATTGAGGAGGGAAACAGAGCATTGGGTCACTAAAGCACGCCAGGGGGAAAAAAAACTTACTTACTTCTTTCTCAATTTCAGCCAAAGATTTAATTGTGATTCCCAGGAGGTCAACAGGCTGCATCTAAACAAGGAAAGACAGAAATGTGCCATTCAAATCTTAAGAATTCAATCCAGCCTTTCCTGTCCCTGTTGGGATGTTCGGCTGGACTAACGTTCCCATCTTCCCCTCTCCAAGTCAGCAAGGTTATGGGAACGGTAGTCCAGTATCAGGAGGCAGTATGGTACCCAGTGGAAAAGAGATGCGGTCCCTTGCTTGGAGATAGAAGTAGGGCTTCAATAAAGGGAAGCAGGCAGGTGAGGGGAGCAAAATATCATTGTGCATCTTATGATAAGTTGGAGCAAAGGTGGTTCAGTGGCTAAGACGCTGAGCTTGTCAATCAAAAGGTCAATAGTTCACTAGGTTCGAATCCCTAGTGCTGCGTAACGGGGTGAGCTCCCGTTCCTTGTCCCAGCTTCTGCCAACCTAGCAGTTCGAAAGCACGTAAAAAAATGCAAGTAGAAAAATAGGGACCACCTTTGGTGGGAAGGGAACAGCGTTCTGTGCGCCTTTGGTGTCAAGTCATGCCGGCTACATGACCACGGAGACGTCTTCGGACAGCGCTGGCTCTTCGGCTTTGAAACAGAGATGAGCACTGCCCCCTAGAGTCGGGAATGACTAGCGTGTATGTGTGCGAGGGGAACCTGGAGCAAGGAGAGGTGTCAGGCCAGCAACTCAGCTTGGAAGTAACAAACATCATAAGAACTAGATGTTCTTTTCAGAAAGATTCTCTTGAAGAAGGAGAGGTAGGTGAAGATGGTACGGAGAATAAAAAGCGACAGCCGAGGAAGGTTGAGCTCACCCATCCAAGGTGTTCAAGGTTTCAAATTTTCTGGAGAGCTTTTGGAGGGCCAGGAAGCACTGGAGGCTTGAAGCAATGGATCAGATCATCATTGCAACTAGGGATTTTGGCGTATTTGAACTGTGATATTCTTCAACGGTTACGTGCCAGGAGTTTTAAGTATGCAACTCCAGAGGGCTTGTTACACGGATAAATGAATAAGTATGGGAAAACTCACCCCTTCGGAAGCACAGGCGAACTTCTCTGAGATCATAAAAGGCACACCTTCCATCGCTGCGAACAAAACACAAAGAAAGGAGGGTAAGATTATTGAGGTGTCTTCTCATCTCTACCGTCCCCAAGTAGGCGGCGCGATGGCTCAGCAGTTAAAGATGCTGAGCTTGTCAGCTGGAAAGCTGGCAGCCTGTGTTTGAGACCTGGCTTGACCGTTCCTCGCTCCAGCTCCTGCTCATCTAGTAGTTCAAAAACGGGCCTCTGTGGCTCAGACTGGTAAGACAGTCTGTTATTAACAGCAGCTGCTTGCAATTACTGCAGGTTCAAGCCCCACCAGGCCCAAGGTTGACTCAGCCTTCCATCCTTTATAAGGTAGGTAAAATGAGGACCCAGATTGTTGGGGGCAATAAGTTGACTTTGTATATAATATACAAATGGATGAAGACTATTGCTAACATAGTGTAAGCTGCCCTGAGTCTTCGGAGAAGGGCGGGATATAAATGCAAATAAATAAATAAATAAATAAAGCACAAAAATGGAAGTAGATAAATAGGTACCACTTTGGCAGGAAAGTAACA
Source organism: Ahaetulla prasina (assembly GCF_028640845.1). Taxonomy (NCBI): domain Eukaryota; kingdom Metazoa; phylum Chordata; class Lepidosauria; order Squamata; family Colubridae; genus Ahaetulla; species Ahaetulla prasina. Next base: position 2,881,749 of record NC_080554.1, read on the forward strand.
GTGTTTTGTGTGCCTTTGGCATGTAGCCATGCTGGCCACATGACCATGGAAAATGTCTTCAGACTCCTTGGCCAAAAAACCAGAGATGAGCCCTGCGCCTTAGAAGTCGGACACGACTGGACAGGGAAACGTTCATCCCCTAAAATAATGAACTTGGTTGTGAATCACGTGCAAGTATACTCATTAAATCTTTATATGACTTTATCTTCTTCTGTCTCAGCCTTGTTTACCCAACTGGGCTCTAAGGGAGATCAAATGGAGAAAAGACCAGGCCACGAAGTCCTAAGTAAGTTTCTGCAAGGAATGTCTTGATCCTCAAATCTGAGGAGCCACCAAGATTGGGAACAAACGCGCAGCAGCTGGAAAGCAAGCAATCTGTCCAAATGCTTCAATGCTGCCATGTGGGCTCCTTGGAGCAAACGAGCTTCCACAGAGCTGTAATTAAGCAGACCCGTAATTAAGGAGATGCCCTTTTCTCAGAATGATTGCACTTAAAAAAAAAACAAAAAAACCCTGCAGAACAGCACACAATGGAATCTGTTATTAATGCCAACGAGACGTGAGCACGCGGGCTGTGAGATTCACTCCCCACCCAGGGCTGTCGCTACGAGATTATTTATAAAACCGGATCCGTGGGGCGCATCTGAACGGGTGGGCTAGACGAGAGGGAAGGAAGATTGGGCAGGGAAGGATGGAAAGGTTTAGAGGGACAGAGGTGCCCTCAATCTATGCAACCTGTCGAGACGAGTCGTAATCACATTGGGCTCCAAAATTGGAACATTTGCGGAATTCCAGCGTCTGCCTTTCCTTGATCAAAGATGTGGGTCTTTCTCTTCCAACCCACAGAGGTGAGAAAACTCCTCATCTCTCAAGCCTCACACGAATGCCCTGAAAGTCCACATTAGCTAAAAAAAAATATGCATCAAGATTAGCTCTTTGCATGGCCTAGACAGCTGTAAACCAGGGGTGGGAGGTCGCAATTTGCAGATTGATCCCGTTTTTCAGCCATAACATGGTTTAACGTAGGCTCATCGTGCTATGTGAAGACCACTCTCTCAGGGGAAGGTTCTAATCTGGGAAAGGTGGAAGGAAAAAGAAGGATGAGGGGAAGGTGGAAGGTCTCAGTCATGGTGGCAATTGGCGCAACGCTGGAAGGCCCAAAGGATCAGGTGAGGAACAGATCCTCCAGAAGATCTAGCAATCTGGTTGCTAAGAGCACATGATCAACTTTCTATCCAAGAAGGCCATATAATACCTAAAGAAATCCATAAAACCTAGGTGGAAGAAGGAGAAGAGGTCAGCCACAACCACAACAACAACTCAGTGATGAGTATACCCAGTGGTGGGATTCAGCCGGTTCGCACCTATTCGGGTGAACCGGTTGTTAACTTTCTAAGCAGTTCGGAGAACTGGTGGTTGGAAGAAATCTTATTTTGTTTTTTTCCACTTTATAGGGCTAATCCTGTGAGGAAGGCAGGAAGGCAACATACTGGTGGTGTTTCTAGCCTCATCTTTATTGCCCTGCTTACAGAAACTGCCTCTCTGGTTAACCCTTATTACATCGTAACCGCTAAGGCGAAGCGCCCATCGATGCGAGTGACGTTGAGTTGGCCACGCCCACACGGTCACATGACCACCGAGCCACACCTACCCAGCTGCTTATTAGGGCAGAGAACCGCTTGTTAAATTATTGGAATCCCGCCACTGAGTATACCTGAAGGAATAGGTGAAGGACAGACCATCATGGAGAAAAAAAACAACAACCCATCTATGTGGTTGCAAAGGCTCAATACCAACTTGACGGTGCCTGATCAATCAATCAGGTTGTGTAAACCCAGCTTTTGTCTTCCCTTGTCAATCTTGACGGTACCTAATCAATCAAGCAGGTGGTGCGAACCCAGCCCCCGCCTTCCCCTGTCAATCTTCCTTTGCAAAACAGCACAGGAGAGGAGCGGAACCTCCTGCCATGGGTGTCAGACCACCACATTCCTCCCCCACCCCCCGTATTAAACTCGGACATCTATAGTGGCTTCTTGAGTCCCTACCCTCATGCAGCTTTCCGGGGTAGCAAATGTGATTGAATAAGGCCCTTAATTTTAACCACCAGGGTGAATTCTCCTCCTCCCGAGATGCCAGCTAAATAGAAATCGAGGACCGAGAATTTGAAACGGAGCAGAAAAACATTCTCCCAGCATAATCACTACTTGTTTCTTTGAAGGCACAAAACAATGGGCGTCAGAAACAAATGGAAATCTAAGCACTAATTGCCCGTTATTCTCTTCCTTCACAGAGCATCTCCCTGGGGCTGATGGAAAACACACCCCATTGTTCTCTCTGACTCATTGAAATTATCAGGTGGTGTCTTCCCATCAAGGACAATAATAGAACTTTCTGCCCGCAAAGAGTGGCCAGCCACGTGCTCCAAGACTGAAGTTCTCCAACTGAACAAATGAAGGGAGACGCAGGGGTTTAAAATATGGCTGTCAAGGAGCATTAGGGTTCCCGCCAAGCGCTCGCTGGAAGCTTTTTTTGGGGGGGGGCTGTGAAATCGTGGGGGCCTCATCCTGGTCAACACGACCCGGCGCTTCAAAAAAAGGGTTGCAAACTTGGCTAACCATCTCGCATGATGGCAATCGAAGCCAGGGTCATCCTTTTTTTGAGAGGCGGGAGAGAAACAAAGCCAGAGAGAGAGGTTCTGTTCTCAGCCCCCCACACAAGTTCCACCAGAAGGGCTGAAAATGTGGGTCTCGTCCCTTCCAGTCACTATCAAACCCCTTGCAGCCTTGAAGGTGCCAACCTAGGTAACATCATCAGTGCTAGAAGGAAGTGGGGTGTGTGGAGAGGAGGAGGAGGAGGAGGAGGAGGACTGTGGGGTCTTCCTTATTACTCTCTCTGAGTTTGGTGGTTTTCTTGCAGGCGTTTCATTACCAAACTAGATAACATCGTCAGTGTTACCAGCGACGTTACCTAGTTTGGTAATGAAACGTCTCGAAGAAAGCAACCGGAGCTCAGAGCTACTGTATATATAAACAGGGAGCAAGCTGCATTTACTAGCACTGATGGTGTTACCTAGCTGGGTAATGAAATGTCTACAAGGAAAACCATCCAGCTCAGAGAGCAAGAAGGACCCCACAGTTCAATCCTGAGCTAAGAAATATCCTCTTCTATCGGTACACGGCTGTTCTAAATCCATTTTGCAGCTAGCATCCCTCACTCGTGATTGGTTGAATTGCAATGCGGTCGTTAAGTCCTTGACTTACAGCCGTTTGTTTAGTGAGCATTTCAAAGGTACCAGGCCAGTGAGAAAAGTGACTTACGACCAGTTACTTGCACTTCCAACCAATGTAGCATCCATACGGTCACGGGATCGAAATTTTGAGTGCTTAGCAACTGGCATGGACTTTTGACAGTTGCAGCATCCCTGGGTCATGTGATCGCTATTGTGACTTTCCCAGGCTGGTTTCTCACAAGCGAGGTCAATGGGAGAAACCAGATTCACTGAATGACTGTGTGATCTGTTTAACGACTGTTTTATTTTAAATTACTTTTTTCCTTATTTAATCTGTGTTGCCTCCGTAGAGCTCACAACCGCTAAAAACAAGGGGGGAGGGGGAAGTCCTTCAACCTTATCACAAATCTTTGTCCTCTTTGGCACTGTGTCAAAGGCTTTTCTTGGCAAGAACCCCACAAAGTTCAGAAACAAGAGACCCCGACAAGAAACAATTGTAGCAACGTTGCTTTCCTACAAAGAGCCCAAGAGCCGTTGCTGCTCTTTTAAGCCTTATGGGAGGGGCCAGTCATCTCCTGGCCTTACTCCAGAGTCATCCCTTTTGCTTTAGCTGCGCTTGCCTTCTGGCAGCTCTTCGCATGTGTGCATTAGGAACAGGCTCCTCCTGTTCCTCTGCCTCTCTGCTGTCCACCTCTGGAAGCTTCGGAGTCCGGGCATCGCTCCCAGATGACCCTGGCCCCATTTCTGCCTCCAATGCAGAGCCCTCGTCCGGGCCTTCCTCTGACTCCAGGACTGACCCATGGTCCTCCCCAGCCTCCTCACGGTCCGACTCCAGCTCCGCGGGCTCCTGGCGGACCACAACCGATAACCAGATCCTCCAAGACTCTGTTCTTTTTTGAAGTCATTGACGGGTGACCATTCCCATGGCAGTAAATTCCACTTTAACTAAGCCCCAAGGTTTGCACCTTGACGACAATTACTGTCCAAATGCATCGGGCTCCAAACTCCACATTCTCAGCTCCTGGACGTTTTCCTTCCACAGGTGTGCGGAAACATGGAAGGGAAGGTTGATCTATTCCCTCTTTTTTTTCTTGTTCCCCCTTCCAGGTCTCCTTCTGTCTCTTTTTCTCTCTCTGCCATAAACTATCGTTAGTTTACTAGAAATTCGGGACGCCTAAACAGAAGGTGGCGGGAGAGTAAAAAAACGTAGCGAAAGATTTAATCCCCAAACCTACGAGAGCCTCTTTGATGGATGGTTGGAAGAGATGGCAAAGATATAGTGGCGTTTATTTTGGGGCTGGGCCCTTGCCATCTGCTGTGTACCAACGGAGCTTGCCTTGGCAGCCTGCTCTAACCAGATTAGCCAAAGTCAAGCTGGCCCTGGGAATCTTTAAATCCAGACGGTCATTCTTCACTCGCGCCCGCCCGGAGGAGTCGTGATGAAGATAAACATGGAGGGGCTAATCACAAGGAGAAGCTGAAGGAGAGGGATGTGTGGCTATCTTAAAGCAAATGTGAATGCAAGGAAAAGGTGTGGAAGGGGAGGACAGGACAGGACAGGACAGGATAGGATAGGACAGAATATGAATTAAGAATAGAATTGAACAGAATAAAATAGGAATTATGAGTAGAGTGGAATGGAATGGAATGGAATGGAATGGAATAGAATAGAATAGAATAGAATAGAATAGAATAGAATAGAATAGAATAGAATAGAATAGAATACAATAGAATAGAATTTCAGAATAGAATATGAATTAAGAAGAGAAGAGAAGAGAAGAGAAGAGAAGAGAAGAGAAATTCAGAATAGAATATGAATTAAGGATAGGATAGGATAGGATAGGATAGGATAGGATAGGATAGGATAGCACAGGATAGAATAGGAATTCAGAATAGACTAGGAATTCAGGATAGGATAGGATAGGATAGGATTAGACACACAAGGAATTTGTCTTGGATGCATATGCTCTCAGTGTACATAAAAGAAAAGATACATTCGTCAAGAATCAATAGAATAGAATAGAATAGAATAGAATAGAATAGAATAGAATAGAATAGAATAGAATTCTTTATTGGCCAAGTGTGATTGGACACACAAGGAATTTGTCTTGGGTGCATCTGCTCTCAGTGCACATAAAAGACAAGATATATTCGTGAAGAATCATAAACGGTTGTAATGAAGAAGAAATCACGCAGCCCAATGCCAATTCAAAATAGGACTTTGTACAAAACAGAGGAGGGCAACGTGTCACTTCTTGGTGGCTTCTAACCCTACTTTCAAACCTCACCATTATTTAATTTTGGAGGTGAAGCTAAATGGTCGTCACTCAGTTCCTTGTTCTAAGATCTTCCCGGCCTAAAAACCACCCTGAGGTGCTTTTAGTTTGATTCAACATGTCTTCTTAAGGTGGGAAACGTCCTTCTGAAGGTTGAATGTGAACGGTTGTTTTCAAACAGCCCCGAAGTTGGCTGAACTGTGACCCTTTTCTTTTTGTGCGGTTGCTAGAGAAGTTTCTTTTCTCACGGCTTGGGAGGGGATTGGCAGAGATTAGCTGGGGTGTCGTAGTCTAAATAAAACTATTTCCCCTGGGACTCAAGGACGTTCGTGCAGGGGTCTGCAGGGTGGAGGCCAAGGCCATCCTGCAACTGGGCTGTATGCTGGTTGGATCATGTGGCTGAGACTTTGGGAGGGGAAATGATGAAGTTTTACTTTTAATTAAGTGGGGGGGGGGAGAACCGGCGCCAAATTAGAACCGGTTTTCCACCAGGAAGTTGCTAATTTGGATATGTCCTAGTAAAATGTTCTCTGAGGACTTGGAGTTCTTATTGAATGGGATTGAATGGGACACAGGGAAAAGAAGAGAAGGGGAGAGGAAAGAACAGGAGGGGTGGGGAGGAGAGCAAAGAGAAAAGGAAGGGAGGGAGGGAGGGAGAGAGGAAGGGGAGGGGAGGGAAAAGGAGAGGAGTGGAGTGGAGAGGAGAGAACAGGAGGGGTGGGGAGGAGAGCAGAGAGAAAAGGAAGGGAGGGAGGGAGGGAGGGAGAGAATTTAACTAAGCCCCAAGGTTTGCACCTTGACGACAATTACTGTCCAAATGCATCGGACTCCAAACTCCACAATTCTCAGCTCCTGGACGTTTCCCTTCCACAGGTGTGCGGAAACATGGAAGGGAAGGTTGATCTATTCCCTCTTTTTTTTCTTGTTCCCCCTTCCAGGTCTCCTTCTGTCTCTTTTTCTCTCTCTGCCATAAACTATCGTTAGTTTACTAGAAATTCGGGACGCCTAAACAGAAGGTGGCGGGAAAGTAAAAAAAACGTAGCGAAAGATTTAATCCCCAAACCTACGAGAGCCTCTTTGATGGATGGTTGGAAGAGATGGCAAAGATATAGTGGCGTTTATTTTGGGGCTGGGCCCTTGCCATCTGCTGTGTACCAACGGAGCTTGCCTTGGCAGGCTGCTCTAACCAGATTAGCCAAAGTCAAGCTGGCCCTGGGAATCTTTAAATCCAGACGGTCATTCTTCACTCGCGCCCGCCCGGAGGAGTCGTGATGAAGATAAACATGGAGGGGCTAATCACAAGGAGAAGCTGAAGGAGAGGGACGTGTGGCTATCTTAAAGCAAATGTGAATGCAAGGAAAAGGTGTGGAAGGGGAGGACAGGACAGGACAGGACAGGACAGGACAGGATAGGATAGGACAGAATATGAATTAAGAATAGAATTGAACAGAATAAAATAGGAATTATGAGTAGAGTGGAATGGAATGGAATAGAATAGAATAGAATAGAATAGAATAGAATAGAATAGAATAGAATAGAATAGAATAGTAGAATACAATAGAATACAATAGAATAGAATTTCAGAATAGAATATGAATTAAGAAGAGAAGAGAAGAGAAGAGAAGAGAAGAGAAGAGAAGAGAAGAGAAGAGAAATTCAGAATAGAATATGAATTAAGGATAGGATAGGATAGGATAGGATAGGATAGGATAGGATAGGATAGCACAGGATAGAATAGGAATTCAGAATAGACTAGGAATTCAGGATAGGATAGGATAGGATAGGATTAGACACACAAGGAATTTGTCTTGGGTGCATATGCTCTCAGTGTACATAAAAGAAAAGATACATTCGTCAAGAATCAATAGAATAGAATAGAATAGAATAGAATAGAATAGAATAGAATAGAATAGAATAGAATTCTTTATTGGCCAAGTGTGATTGGACACACAAGGAATTTGTCTTTGGTGCATCTGCTCTCAGTGCACATAAAAGACAAGATATATTCGTGAAGAATCATAAACGGTTGTAATGAAGAAGAAATCACGCAGCCCAATGCCAATTCAAAATAGGACTTTGTACAAAACAGAGGAGGGCAACGTGTCACTTCTTGGTGGCTTCTAACCCTACTTTCAAACCTCACCATTATTTAATTTTGGAGGTGAAGCTAAATGGTCGTCACTCAGTTCCTTGTTCTAAGATCTTCCCGGCCTAAAAACCACCCTGAGGTGCTTTTAGTTTGATTCAACATGTCTTCTTAAGGTGGGAAACGTCCTTCTGAAGGTTGACTGTGAACGGTTGTTTTCAAACAGCCCCGAAGTTGGCTGAACTGTGACCCTTTTCTTTTTGTGCGGTTGCTAGAGAAGTTTCTTTTCTCACGGCTTGGGAGGGGATTGGCAGAGATTAGCTGGGGTGTCGTAGTCTAAATAAAACTATTTCCCCTGGGACTCAAGGACGTTCGTGCAGGGGTCTGCAGGATGGAGGCCAAGGCCATCCTGCAATTGGCCTGTATGCTGGTTGGATCATGTGGCTGAGACTCTGGGAGGGGAAATGATGAAGTTTTACTTTAATTAAGTGGGAGAACTGCGCCAAATTAGAACCGGTTTTCCACCAGGAAGTTGCTAATTTGGATATGTCCTAGTAAAATGTTCTCTGAGGACTTGGAGTTCTTATTGAATGGGATTGAATGGGACACAGGAAAAGAAGAGAAGAGAAGGGAGAGGAAAGAACAGGAGGGGTGGGGAGGAGAGCAAAGAGAAAAGGAAGGAGGAGGGAGGAGGGAGGAAGAGAGAAAGGGGAGGGGAGGGAAAAGGAGAGGAGAGGAGAGAAAAGGAGGGGTGGGGAGGAGAGCAGAGAGAAAAGGAAGGGAGGGAGGGAGAGAGCGGAAGGAAGGAACGAGGGAGGGAGGGAAGGGAAGAGAAGAGAAGAGAAGAGAAGAGAAGAGAAGAGAAGAGAAGAGAAGAGAAGAGAAGAGAAGAGAAGAGAAGAGAAGAGAAGAGAAAAACTACTGAGAAACATTGAGACAGCAATGCATTTTCCGTGCGAATGTATGTTTTATTTGCCCATGCAAATTCTTCCAAAACATGATGCCCCCATCAACGTAATTGCTAATTAGCTAATAATAGCCAGCAATTTCCATATAGATCAAATGCCCAACTCTTGTAGCTATTAGGGAAATAGCACTTTATAATTAAGAGCCTCCTCGTTTTTTTGTTTTGTTTTTTTCCGTCTCTCTCTCTCTCTCTCTCTCTCCCCCAGATGCCAATTAATGTAATGTAATTATTAGCCCCTTCTTTTTGCTGGTGCAAAATGAAGGCTATTCACGGCTCTCCGCTGAAAGGGAAGAAGAGCTTGGCTCGGGGTTGGGTGTTTGATTTGGTTTCTGAAACGTTGCTTAACACAGAAATGGTGGCAATAACAGGGCTTTTCAACTGCCGCGGTTCCAAATGAACGCATACATCCCGAGCCAATTTACTCTTGATTAATTGAAGAGCTCAGAGATAACATAATAGAACAGCATCCCACTTTTCAACATCAAATTATTATTATTATTATTATTTTTTAATCCCCCCCCCGCCTTTCTACGAAAGAACGTAGGGTGGCGTATCTCTTCCACCCAGCCTGTTTATTTTCCTCTCTCTTGGAAAGAAGGTTCAGTTGAAGAGGATCGATTCCAGACTACAAGAACCACAGCATCCTGGTTCCATAAGCCCCAGCCTGCTGCTTCTCCTGAATACAATTCTCACTAGGTCGGACGCTAATCGGAAGGCTGGGGAAGGCTGTGTTTGTATCGGGAGACCCAGTTTGCAAACAGGTTTTCGTTTCCAACAGCCGTTGTTCCATCTGCTCTGCTCTAAAGTGATTACTTTACGTGTCAAAACTAGGGAAGCTTATCTTTCACATTCCCAAGACCCTGGGATACGTTTTCCGGCTGCCCTTTCTCAGGGAACCAGTGGTTGTGTTCGCACAATCCAGCTGAACCCTAATCAAACTTTTGCCATGTTGCGATTAATGTGGTTTTAACGTCTCTAACTGATCTAGTTAGAATAGAATAGGATTCTTTATTGGCCAAGTGTGATTGGACACACAAGGAATTTGTCCTTGGTGCATATGCTCTCAGTGTACATAACATACACGTGTTGTGTGAAGGAAGTTTGTGAAAAGGGTGTTTTGCTCTGCCTGCTTTGAGTGAGTGAGGGAAGTAGGGAATGAATGAATGAATGAATGGAGAGAGGGAAAGAACAAAGGAGGGAGAGAAGGAAGGATAGAAAGAAAGAGAGGAGAGAAAGAGAGAGAGAGAGAGAAAAGAAAGAAAAAGAAAAAGAAAGAAAAAGAAAAAGGAAGGAAGGAAGAAAGAAAGAAAGAAAGAAAGAAAGAAAGAAAGAAAGAAAGAAAGAGGGAGGGAGAGTAGCTATAGTACAATAAGAAAATAGAAGGAAGTAGGGAAAAAAAAGAACAAGACATACAGGAAGATATAACAGCAAAAAGAAGTCACTTTCGATATTCCTCACAGCAGTTATAAGCACAATTATATTTTAACCTGTCTCTCTGAAGTTACATCACAACTCTCTTCTTTCTATAATCTATCCCATCTAATCATCAAAACCATAAATCACAGCTTCGTTTTTCACAAAAGAAAATCCATAAGGGATTTCCAATCACCAATAAATGCAGATATAGTGCCCTTTCCCCTAATCCGAGAAGTCATCTTATCCATCTCAGGAAATTCTACACATTCTCTCCATTTCACTAACCAGTCCTCCGTAGTGGGCCATGCCAAACTTTTCCATTCCACTTGACTCGGGTCAAATAATAATAATAATCGAAACGTTTGGAAAAACGAGCGATAACAATCCAGTTGTTAGCTCAAAAAATACAGTAGATCCAATCCGATTAGTGAAAGGAGCCCATCAGAAATGACATTAAGAAGCAAAACTTTAAAAAAAAAATAAGAATAGAAAATAAATAAATAAATAAGAACACAAAGCAAGCAAAGCATTTAAAAAAAAAAAGTCTTCATTGACACATTAAGAAACAAACGTGGATATTTGATCCAGGGCAAATTAATGTTAACCTTTGAGGTAATATGGGATAAATAAGATGCCATGTAAAATTTTCTACAAGTTGTTCAGAGTTTGGTGACAGAGTTCTGAAACTTTAATTTTGTCTTTATTATTATTGTTCTTCCTGTTAACTGTCATGTTTCCCCTGAAAATAAGACCGGGTCTTAATATTAATTTTTGCTCCAAAAATTTGGGGTTTATTTTCTGGTTAGGACTTATTTTGGGGGAAATACAGCACTAAATGACAATCTTAACTGGGGCTTATTTTGGGGGTAGGGCTTATATTACGAGCATCCTAAAAATCATGCTAGGACTTTTTTTCCGGTTGGGTCTTATTTTCGGGAAAACAGGGTATGTTGTCATTAATATAGTGTACAGATGACAGGTTAGCAATTTGCAAATGGATTTGGTGGTTTAAAATCTTTTGGGCCAGTTTTGCAAGGGTATGGGGAGAAATTAATTTTGTAGTAAATTTTAAGCACTATTCAACTGCGGGGGGGATAATATATGTATACGTGTTAGGGTTTTTTTTTCATTTTCAATCCACTTTTTTTTTTTAATGTCTTGCTTGTTTCTATTCTTATTTTTTTGGAGTTTCATATTTTTAATTTTTTTTAATTTTTTTGGAACAAAATAAAACATTTGAGAAAAAAAAAAGCAGCAGCAGAAGAAGAAATAAGCCCACTGGAGATAGAATTGCCTTCCAAGCTAGTTTATTTTTATTTATTTTTATTTATTTTATTTACATTTATATCCCGCCCTTCTCCGAAGACTCAGGGCGGCTTACAGTGTGTAAGGCAATAGTCTCATCCTATTTGTATATATTTACAAAGTCAACTTATTGCCCCCCCAACAATCTGGGTCCTCATTTTACCTACCTTATAAAGAATGGAAGGCTGAGTCAACCTCGGGCCGGGCTTGAACCTGCAGTAATTGCAGGCTGCTGTGTTCTAATAACAGGCTTCTAACAGCCTGAGCTATCCCGGCCCTTAGTTGAATGCAATATTTAGAAATATTTCTCTGGCGGGGGTAACGCCTTCACCGGAAAAAAAAAAAGAAAGATTTTAGACAGGTCCAGCAAATGAACCAGAAGTTTTCACAAAAAGGCCTGTTCACTTAGGAAAATCACACTATTGCTGTGGTTATTGCTTATTATATTAACCTTATTTTAGGACTCACACTATAGACTTAATATAATATAACAACAGAGTTGGAAGGGACCTTGGAGGCCTTCTAGTCCAACCCCCTGCCCAGGCAGGAAACCCTACACCATCTCAGTCAGATGGTTATCCAACATTTTCTTTAAAATTTCCAGTGTTGGAGCATTCACAACTTCTGCAGGCAAGTCGTTCCACGGATTAATTGTTCTCACTGTCAGGAAATTTCTCCTCTAGTTCTAAGTTGCTTCTTTCCTTGATCAGTTTCCACCCATTGCTTCTTGTTCTACCCTCAGGTGCTTTGGAGAACAGGGTTCTCCAAATCCTTGATAGCCAACTGAAAAGAAAGCCAGCAGAAGGACTGGCCCCGACAACAGCCCCAAACTTCTGAGCTAAAAAACATAAAGCCGCATTAAAACATAACTTCACGCCTCTTTCCAGTTATTAAAAGAAAATAATTCTTAACAAGGGGGAAAGCTATCACAAGCAGCTTTGTTTTCATTTGTGCCACAAGCAGCATCAATGGAAGAAGATGTGTGAATATTTCCTCTGCATATTTAACTCAGCGTACAAATTAGATACCCTGTTATTTTTCAGCAGTGTTGTGTTGTTTTTTAAATTCCTCTTTATTTTCCTTTAGTGACACCGTCTGGGACGGAATAAAAAAACCTTCCTAGGAGGAGACAAAAGGAAAGGAAGGAAAGGATGAAGAAGACACAAGTTCTCCATCCATGCCGCACCAAACGTCGGTCAACGTAACGGAAGAGATTAAATTCAGCTCTCCTCGGTGTGTATAGGCGCACACGTGTGTGCTTTGACACGCCATAAAACCGTGCGATAAGGCTCTGTAAAAACTTGTTTTTAATTTTACTCTGAGCTCCATCAAGCGCATCGTATACAAGCCTTGAAAAAAAAGAAAAGAAAAAGGAGACGGGGCGGGGGGGTGGAGGGAAAGAGAGAATTGTGTGAAAAGTAATTTTGCATAATCAGTACATGCCATCTGGAACAATTAAACGATTTCTATAGAACTATGAGGATCAGTCATATCTGCTTATTAAAGATCAGAAATTATACAAGTCATAAATCCTCGAAAAAACTACATGTGCTCTCGCCTGTCAACGCTGTTTTAACTTCAGATGCTGAAGAATGCACGATTAAGGCTGAGGAAAAAAAAAAAGATTAATATATGCAAATTACATCGAGCATTTAAAATCCCCAGCAACTGTCTCGGGTTTTTTCCTGCCCTTATTTTGCTGCATTTATGTTTTATTCATCCTTCTGTGCAACTCACCTGTCATTTCATAAGCTATAATATTATGGGGGTATTATTAAACAGCATAAAGCCCCTGTTTTAATTGGAAAGCTTCATTGCATTTTCCAATTATTTGGACTAAATTAAAAGCAGATGTACATGGTTTAATAAGGAGTCTAATATCAGTTCCGGGAAATCAAAATTCACTGCCATTGTGGCGTTGCAATACTTTTACAAAGTGTTCTCCATTTTGAAGGAGGTTGTCGGCATGTTACCCTTCCCCCTTCTTCTTTCTTTCTTTCTTTTTTTTTGGGGGGGGGATCAGTCCCAGCAATCTGTTAATTGTCATTCTGTTAATAACTGTTTAAATATCCAACTGGCATAGGAGCATCTTATTCATAAAAGAACAGAGAAAAGAAAACAGCTAGCTGAGCAGAAGCGAAGTCATATTCTTAATAAGACATTTTGCTACATCTGGAACATGATATTCACACCCGTGGGGATAATTAACCAAGCATAGAATTGCAGATTGGTGTGTGTGTGTTTTTGTGTGTGTGTGTGAAGAAAGAACTTTATTCCAGAACTGATCAGTTGGGTTGAACCTTGATGAAGGTATCTTTTCTTTTATGTGCACTGAGAGCGTATGCACCAAGACAAATTCCTTGTGTGTCCAATCACACTTGGCCAATAAAAAATTCTATTCTATTCTATTCTTTTGATTCTTAACGAATGTATATTGTCTTTTTATGTACACTGAGAGCATATGCACCAAGACAAATTCCTTGTGTGTCCAATCACACTTGGCCAATAAAAAATTCTATTCTATTCTATTCTATTTCCTTCTCCCAAACGCAAACAAACAATGAAGCGTTGAAGGCTTTTTTCTATTTATTTTTTAAGAACTCTTAGGCTCTGAATAAAAATCTTTAGTGCAAAATATGCACCATCTGAGAGCTATTTGGCATCTAAGTAAGTCGAGTGGCCGCATAAAAACAATGGAATATATATACATTAAAGGAAAATATTTGTGGCTCGGAGCTGAAACGAGGGGTCCTGGGTGCTCTCTGAGCTTGGTTGTTTTCCTGCAGATGTTTCATTCTCAAACTGGGCAACATCATCAGTGCTAGAAGGGAGTGGGGTTTGTAGAGAGGAGGGGAAGGGGAAGAGGGAGGAGGAGGGAGGGAGGGAGGGAGGGAGGGAGGGAGGAAGGAAGATAATATGCTTACGGAAAGGGAAGGGAAAGGGAGGGAGGGAGGAAGGAAGGAAGATAATATACTTAGGGAAGGGGAAGGGAGGGAGTTAAGGAAGGAAGGAAGGAAAGAAGGAAGGAAGGAAGAAAAAAGAGAGGGAGGGAGGGAAGAAAAGAAGGAAGAAAGAAAAAAGAAAGAGAAAGGGAGGGAGGAAGGAAGGAAGAAAAAAGAAAGAGAGGGAAGGAAGGAAGGAAGGAAGGAAGGAAAGGAAGGAAGGAAGGAAGAAAAAAGAAAGGGAGGGAGGAAGGGAAGGAAGGAAGGAAAGGAAGGAAGGAAGGAAGAAAAAAGAAAGGGAGGGAGGGAAAGAAGGAAGGAAAGAAAGAAGGAAGGAAGGAAGGAAGGAAGAAGGGACAACACTGATGATGTTACCTAATTTGCTAATGAAACATCTGCAAGAAAACCACCAAGCTCAGAGAGCACCAAGGACCCTCCATTTCAACCCTGAACTATAAACATTTCCTTATAATGTATATATGCCGTTGTTTTTTGCGGCCACTTGGCGTCTAAGTAGCTCTCAGATCGTGCATATTTTGCCCCAAAGATTTTTATACGGAGCCTAAGAGTTCTTAAAAATAATTTTTAAAAAGCCTTCAACGCTTCACTGTTTGTTTGTGTTTGGGAGAAGGAAATGATTCAACCCAACTGATCAATTCTGGAATAAAGTTCTTTCTTCGCCTCCAAGTTCTTTTGCGTGGCTCCATGAGAACCTTCTCCATCTTCTCCAGAGATTGGGCCACCAGGAAGATTTCCACTAGAAGAAGAGAAGGGACATTGCTAATCAATGCTATGAGTTCTTTGAGGCTAATAAAGACTTCGGTTCTTTTGCCTGCCTCATGAAAATCCCCTCAGTCTCTTTTCCAAGAAGACCAAGAAGAATCTGCTAGGAGAAGACAACCAGTCTCTACTAACACTAAGATTTCCCGAGGATAATAAAGACCTCCATTCTAGCTTCCCCTCAATAAAATCACTCCAAAGCGTACAAATACGGCTAGAATGGGATTACAAAACGGCAGGGATGTGGTAAAAGAGAAATTCGGCAACGAACAGCGCAACCTGATCATAAGAAAGCAAAAACTGCCTTCTCCCCAGCGAAGCTAAAGGGAATCATTTCAGAGCATTCCTCCCAGCTCCAAAATTATCCATGTTAATAAAGGTAGTTTACTGGGCCGTATGAACTATTTAATTATCTTTGAAAAGTGAATGGTGTGCAAGGGGTGGATAATGAATCAAAACAATAGTTTTTGGAATGAAAAGACACGACGGAAGCGTTGATTAAATTGTCTTTCCCCTTCGAAGGCAGATAAAAGGTTTATTAAAAAAAAAAACCAGAGGCAATTGAAGTCCACATAATATCGTGGCAGGAAGCATATGGCTGTTGGGTGGGGGAAGCCAACACAAGAATAAGGAGGAGGAACAAAACAGCACAATAGGGATAGAAAGGAATTTTGGCATTCCCTCTTTTCAAGGGAAAAGAGTGCCACCTTAGCTCATTAATCAACGCCAACGTATTTCTATAGACTCCAGAGTTGGAAAAAGCTATTGCTCAGAGCATCAGCTGGATGTTGTTTTCCATACCAAGGGCTCTCTTGGAATTTGGACTTTTACTTTTTTAAGAAATTAACGTTTGGCCTGGTCACTCTTTCCTAAAATTTGAGTTTGAGTTTGTATCATTTAAGAGAGAGACGTAAAAATACCAGCTACCCCTGACTACTTCGTAACAGCTTGGAAGTCCATGAAGAGATCAAACATGGTTGAGTTTTGCCACTGTTGGTTGAACTAACTCCACTGCCCAAACATTACAAACTAAGACCTTGTGTCCACTTCACAAGGAAGAGGTGATACCTCTTTATAGGAATGTACACTAGTGGCCAAAATTGTGGAAATCTTTTGGGAAAAGTGTATTTTTGAGGTTTGATGGCTAATAACTCCACCTTTTTTGGGGGGGGGGAGTTTCAAGATAATCCAAAATTCCACTGCTGGAATGGCCTGGGAATAGCCCAGACCTTCACCCAATTGAAAATCTATGGAGCTGACTAAAAAAACTTATTAGTCAGAAGCGATCCAGCAATAAAACCCAGTTAATAGAAACAATCATTCAATCTTGGTTTCACATGATAACACCTGCAAAATTAAAAGACTTGGTTCGCTCCATGGGAAGACGTAAGGCCGTAATACATGCTAAAGGTTACCCAACGAAGTATTGACTGATGTGTTGATAATTTTTGCAATCTCCTTTTTTTCTATGGTGATCATTTTTGTATATCTCGTTTTTTTCTACGTGTTTCACTTTTCTTCTTTATACTGTAGCTGCTATCCTAATAGCAAATCCTTCGTAAAAGTGATTGCATTACATTCTAGATTAACTTATCTTTCCATTGATATATAAGTTTAGGGTACTATTTCAAAAAAAAAGTGGTGTTATTAGCTAGTTTTAGAAAGTACACTTTTCCCAAAAGGTTTCCACAATTTTGGCCACTCTTATATTACAGGAATTCATCAACCATCGGTCAAGGAAGTTTAAGAGCCTAGCAGAAGACTTAGATGCTCTTCACCAAGCACACAAGCCACCTCCTAGTTTCACCCCCCCAAAAAAATTTTTTAAAAATGCATAACGATTTTTACATTCATAAATGGGCAATTTGAAATCCTCCAGTGAGAACATTTAATTTATATGTTTCATTAACTTTGTTATGGGCAGCCACTCCAGTGGACTTTGGCCAGCTTACAAAATCCATGTGTACAATTAGAAGCCATAAAAACCTAAAAGACATAAAATGGAACCGCCCAGATAACTACAACAACCCTTATAAATAAACCATTTTATCTCACTCCTAAGAGGAGGCCACCCTAGAGGAGATCAAAGTTCATGGGTTGATATCACCACATTGCTTACATCCAGAGATGTCACATCTCCGATAAGTGTTCAGTCTTACAAAGGAAGTCAAAAACAAAGATGTGTTGTCAACTATCTTCTCTTATCCTGGATCATACTGGTTTGTTGTGTTCAACCAGCATCCTTCGTTAAGGAATTAGACCATAGTCTGGCTTGGAGAATACATTGATCTGATCAAACTGATCAGGTCTGTACCTGCTCCAGACTTAGAATTAAGAGGAGTTGAAGTCCTTGAACTCTCTTCAGTTCAGCTCCTGAATTGAAGAGAGCTTAACTTTTGCATTCACTTAAGTTGTAGGAGATGACCAGGCTGAGCCCGAGGGAGGGGTCAAACGTGTCATCAGTCTTGAGTCCTTTGGCACCCATAAGCGATCTAAGTCCAGCCCATCTTGAATTCCACTGACTGTTATCTACCACCAATTTGCTGTGACTGTTAGTAGTTCAGGTTCTTGTAGAAAGCATTCATGTGTTGTTAGTAGTTCAGGTTCTTGTAGAAAGCATTAGTGTGTTGTATTCATTTGAACCTGCCTTGGTTCCTGATTTCCTGCACTTGACAGATGTTCACACAGAGTGTGAAAAATCCATTTTTTTTCACTATCGGTTCTGTGGGCGTGGCTTGATGGGCGTGATCAGGGGAAGGGTACTGCAAAATCTCCATTCCCACCCCACTCCAGGGGAAGTATACTGCAAAATCCGCATTCCCTCCCCACTCCTGGGGGAAGGATATTGTAAAATCTCCATTCTCCCTCCACTCTGGGGCCAGCCAGAGGTGGTATTTGCCAGCTCTCTGAACTGCTCAAAATTTCCGCTACCGGTTCTCCAGAACCTGTCATAACCTGCTGGGTTTCACCCCTGACGCATATGCTCAGCTTGTGTCCTTCTTGGTTAAGCTCGTTGTGCAAATCCCGGCTAAAATTCCAACCTCTCCAAGCAGCATAGTCAGGAGAGGGCTGGGCTACCTGACCTCACAGATCCCTTTCAGATCTGGCAGCTGGATGGTGATCTGGAAGCCAGCAATCCTGAAAAACAGCTGCACCGTCAGCAGAGAGCTAAGCCCCTTAATGCCATAAAACATTGGAAGGTGGCAAGCAAGAGAAGGAGGGAAGGGAAAGGAACAAGAAGCGGGTTCACGCTAGCGAACAAAAGAGCTCAGCCTGGCATGGCTCACTGTCTTATAGACAACAGTGAGAGAAATCTCCTGAATAATTAGCTCCTTTGCAGCAAACTGACAGATTCTTTCTTTGTTGGGCTAATCTACGGGGGAAGGGGCTTGTGGTTCTTTATAGGCAAGGCAGCTTACACGTTAAACTTTGGCTTTCTGTTCGTTCCCTTTTTTGACGTGCAAATGCTCCTCTGGGGACACACAATTGTTCCGATGAGGGACACCAGTCAAGGAACCACGTCTGGTAGACGCTAAACCAGGATCTGAACCAAGATCACTTGGAAATCAGGTCTGCAACCATAGTTTAACGCGCCGGGTTCCCCTTCTGAATATAAAAGACGGTTTCTTTCAGTGCTACAAGGGAGTGGGGTTAGGAGACAGGAAAAGCCGCTTGTAAATAATCAGACAACCTCAAAAATATATAGAGGATCTTTGGATGAATGATGTTATGATTTCCTCAAACAGTTTTAAAAGGAGGGTTGTTGTTTTTTTTCTTTCTTCTGGTTCATCTAACGTTCCCCAGCAGGAAAAGAAGAAAATATTCATTGCCTTCTGGGTCCTTGCTGCTGCCTGAGCTTGGTGGTTTTCTTACAGATGTTTCATGAACCTGCTAGGTAACATCATCAGCGCTAGAAGGAACTGTATATAAACAGAGAGCAACTCTCACTCCTTTCTAACCCTGATGATGTTACCTAGTTGGGTAATGAAACATCTGCAAGAAAACAACCAAGCTCAGAGGGCACCAAGCACCCCATTGTCATCCTCATCCTCCTCACCACACCCCCCACTCCCTTGTAGCACTGAGGATATTACCTAGTTGGGTAATGAAACATCTCCAAGAAAACAACCAAGCTCAGACAGCACCAGGGACCTCACAGCCCTCCTCCTCCTCCTCCTCTCCACATACCCCACTGCCTTGTAGCACTGAGGATATTACCTAGTGAGGCCTCTGGTGGCTCAGCAGACTAAGTCTGTCTGTTATTAACACAGCTGCTTGCAATTACTGCAAGTTCAAGTCCCACCAGGCCCAAGGTTGACTCAGCCTTCCATCCTTTATAAGGTAGGTAAAATGAGGACCCAGATTGTTGGGGGCAATAAAAAGTTGACTTTGTATACAATATACAAATGGATGAAGACTATTGCTTAACAGTGTAAGCCGCCCTGAGTCTTCGGAGAAGGGCGGGATATAAATTCAAATTAAAAAAAAATGCCTGCGAGAAAACAACCAAGCTCAGAGAGCACCAAGAACCCCACATCTTCTACCTGCTCCTAATCTTGGGCACTGAGAAGCCCAAAACACATGACCCACATAAATTAAGGATGTCACCATACACCATACCTATCAAGTTTGATGACTGGCCAAGCACATGGCAGAGAAATAGCTCTGGAGATCAGATACAAGCAACAGCTTGCTTATCTGATGAAATCCAACATTGGCTACTGTTTTATTATGCAAGATTCTACAAGGGCTTCTACAAATACAAACCTGAAGATGCTAGATTCTCCCTCACCTGAATATTGGTAACAGAGGTGGACAGAAGTTTCCGTAACGCTTCCCTCCATTTCTGAGTACACTTACACACCTAAGCTCCCTTCTTGAATTACTGAACGATCCCAACCAACCAAAGAGCCCAGGTGTCTTTTTAAAGATGATCCAGCATTGGGAAGGAAGGGTGATTCTTGGTATAATTAACCATTTTTGAACCGCGCTGGAATTTGCACTGGACAGAAATGAAGGAAAGAACTGAGCCAACGGGAAGAAAAAGATGAATTGGGACAGGCTTTGCCAAAACCTCCCGCAACAAAACAAAGGAGAGTTTGAACTTGCGTACGATTTGTCCTCAAAGCCTTTTGTGGAGAGATGAAACATCTCGTGCAACCCAAACATTTGAAGCCAAAGCATTTTTTTTTCTTCCTTCCTCCTCCTTTTGTTTTGGGGTTTTGGAAGCAAAACCGACTTTTCTCCCTCCGGGAGCCATTAACATATTGTCTTGGAACGCGCTGTTTATTAACTTCACCCCCCCCACCCCACAACCCAAAGCTGCCAAGGTATTAAAAAGCTCGTCCATTTAGTCTGAGACTCTTGATGGAGTATCTGCACTCCTCAAACTGACATGCCTATATGAAGAGTAAAGTCTGGGATTTAGCAGCGCAACAATGCAAGACCTACTGAAGTAAATAGGGCAGGGAAAAGTAAGCTTAAAGATATAGGGGTCAATGACCGAATCCCATTATTTTACTCGTGTTTAATTTGAAAGTGGCTGAATTGATAAACGCACAAGGATATGCCGAGGAAATTTAGATACGTCCTACTGATATCAAAGGGAAGGAAATACCCAATGTCTAAATTTGTGCCCATTGAAATGAACTGGAAAGTCATTGATTTAACTCTCGATAAATCTTGTTGATTATGTGGCGTGCTTATAAATGAATATTAAAAGCGTGTTACGATTTTCTCCATCCCTCATTTAATAATAAACAGGAACGGACAGAAGACAATTCTGTCTCCCACCATCTTCACAAATAAGGAAACTATTCTGCTCTCTTTCAACCAGCACATCTGATTTTTTTATTTGCACTTTCAATGTGAATAACATTCTTTTAAAAAAAAACACCTCTGATTATTATTATTTTTTTAAAAAAAGACTATTAAACAAAGAAAGATCGTTCTAATATTCTTGAATGAGGAGAAAGATCCACAGAATTTAAATATTTAGACCACACTGATAAGATTCTAGAAGGGGTGAAGTTTAGAGATGAACATTAAAGAGATCTCCAACTTGGAACTAAGGAGAAATGTCCTGACAGAGAGAATAATTTATCAGTGGAATGGCTTGTCTCTAGAAGTTGTGGGTGCTCCATCACTGAAGGTTTTTAGAAAAAGGCTAGACAGCCATTTTTCCAGAACGGTAAAGGACTCCTGCCTTGGACAGAGGTTGGACTAGAAGATCTCCAACATCCCTTCCAGCACTATGGTATTCCAGTCTTGGACCAGAGGTTGGGTTGTACTAGACCTTCAAGGTCCCTTCCAGCTCTATGATTCTATGACCCATGTTCTAATCCAAAGGGTGAAGTTTGCTCCATCTTACAAATTCAATTCATCATCCAAAATCAAACCATCTTTATTCTTCTTATGCTACCAGAACTTGTGACTGAGTCTGTTTTACTCTCACCTAATCACACCCTAACCCAGTCAGTGGGGCTGGAAGCACACAATCGCACGTTCCCCCCATCAAAAATTACTATTTTAGAAGATAGAAGAATTCTCTAACTAACAGAGCTATCGATGGGAATTCTAAGTCTTGATGTGGGTAATGAAAGAAGTGATATGTAGGGACAATTGATCTAGGATCATGGCATGTAAAACCACTGGGCAATGGGAAAATTTCAGTTAATTCACCGTATGACTTTATTTGTTTAAAGCTGCTATGGCTGCCTATCTTATATCCAACAATCCTAGAAAGTTCGCAAGGAAGCAAACAACAACAACAACCCAGCAATTAAAAAAAAGGGCTGTGGTGGCTCAGGCTGTAAGATAGCCTGTTATTAAAACACAGCTGCCTGCAATTACTGCAGGTTCTAGTCCCACCAGGCCCAAGGTTGACTCAGCCTTCCATCCTTTATAAGGTAGGTAAAATGAGGACCCAGATTGTTGGGGGGGCCAATAAGTTGACTTTGTAAATATACAAATAGAATGAGACTATTGCCTTACACACTGTAAGCCGCCCTGAATCTTCGGAGAAGGGCGGGATATAAATGTAAAAAAAAATAATAATAATAATAAAAAAGGCATAAGCAACAATTAATTCAATAAATATAAAGCATGTTTCCAAAATCTCCAGATGTGTCTGCTTAAAACACCAACACAAGGACAAGATGGCCTTTATAAATAAGGGCGAGGAAAAAAAGCTATTTAATCCTTGAAAGGGGAGGAAAAAACACATTTCTACTTGCATTTATTATCGTACCTTGACACAATCATGGGAAACCTCAAAAGACAAGAGATGGTTTTTAAAACAAAACCAAACCCTGAGGAATATAAATATGTATTTTTTTTTAAAAAGTATTTTAAGTTTAAGTTGATTAATCTAACCAATTACACTGGATGAAAGGGCCAGCTCTGTCCCGTCCTGTTACCAGGGCAAAATTTAGGGGGCGGGCGTTTCTCTTGCGAAGGAAATAAAGATGCTATAGATACCAGGTTCGTTTTAATAATACATGCTGCGCGCTGCGCCCGCCATCTGCAAAAATGGAAAGCGGAAACACACAGAGGCATCTCGACACCTCGGTGCTGCAGCTTATTGTTCCTTAAGTGACGGAAGGTTTAATCAAGAAAACAGGCCATCCATCAAATGAAACCAGGCAGACTGTTTGGGCCTGACAGAACGGCACATGGCTTTATA
Organism: Ahaetulla prasina; assembly: GCF_028640845.1. Lineage (NCBI taxonomy): Eukaryota > Metazoa > Chordata > Lepidosauria > Squamata > Colubridae > Ahaetulla > Ahaetulla prasina. The sequence goes on from NC_080554.1 coordinate 2,904,434, forward strand.
CGGTGGGAAAACCTCGCCACCTGTTAGCCACTAACCTTTTACACAAGGATCCGAGAGACAAGCTTTGTCCCCTCTTCCCCTTCCTTCTCCCCGATGAGATTCTCCTTTATTTCAGTACCATCCCCTGTTATTGGCAGGGACAGACGGCGGAGAATGATAGCCGTTTTATGTACCGCCGTCAACGATTTATGCCTCCTTCAAGTGACTTATTCCTCCTTCCTGACTTCCGTTATTAGAAATAATCTCCTCCTCTTTCCTTGCAGCAGCCTGTTCTCCTTCTGTGCTTTAGGGATGCTATCAAGAGTAAGAGTCGGTAAGGGACCTTGGAGGTCTTCTAGTCCAACCCCTTCCTTGGGTCCTGGGGTAAAAATCGTTCCTGCCCTGTGTTCTTCTTCTTCTTCTTGGACCTTCTCTCTGGTTGCTCTTGTAGTTCTGACCTGTTGTGGTCCATCAACAGCCTACAGAGCTGGCAACGGAGTCGGACAGTGATGAGGCTGAGGTGAGGCCAGGGCCATCGGGAAGTGAGGTGCGGACTCCAGAGCCTGATAGTAGTGAGGCAGAGGAACAGGAGGAGCCTGTTCCTAATGCACGCATGAGAAGAGCTGCCAGAAGGAAACAGCAGCTCAAGCAGAGAGGTCAACTCGGGAGTAGGGCCAAGAGATGATTGGCCCCTCCCATAAGGCTTAAAACAGATCAGCAACAGCGTTTGGGCTCTTTGCTGGAAAACAACGCTGGTAGCTGTGTCTTCTGCTTCGTCTTCTGCTTCGTCTATGTCTTGCCTTTATTTTTGTGACTTCTGAACGTTTGCCAAGAAAGGCCTTTAGCAGTTTGCCTAATTGGACCAAGGTTTGTGATAGGACTGAGGAATTTGTGTTGGGAGGAATTTGTTTTGAGTTGAACGACGCTGGGAATGAAGTAATTCTCAGCTGTTCGAATAAAGTTTGGTTTTTTTTCACGGACTGAGTTTCTTACTTGGGCCTGGGTCACAACATGACCTTCTGACTCAATGCCACCCTTCAGAAGAAGTCATGAAAGGTGTGGATTGAGGAGTTCTTTCTCATGAACTTGGATTCATCAGGTTAGAAGATTACTAGATCCTCCTGAGAACCTTGTCCTGTCCCATTGTCAAGAATCCAGTCTGAGGATGGACTGTTGTTGAGAAGGACTACTTGACTGACCACCAAACATGAAGCCTCAGAAGCACCACATCTGTTTACAGTGTGGCTGTGCCATCTTTCTCCCAATGCCTACAAAATTGTGACAGGTAAGTCAGTCCTTGGCTTACAACCATTTGTTTAGGGACCGTTCAAAGTTACGACGGCACGGGAAAAAGTGACTCATGTCCGTTTTCCACCCTGACGACGGCTGCATCATCTCCATAGTCATGTGATCAAAACCCAGAGGCTTGGCAACTGGCATGTACTAATGACGGTTGAAACATCATGCGATTCAATCCCCTTTGTGAACTTCTGACAAGCAAAGTCCGCTGGGTTCACTTAACAACCACGTTAACTAACTGAACGACTGAAAGTGATTCGCTGAACAACTGCGGCAAGGTCGTAAAATGGGGCCAAAGCTCCCGGAACGGCTGTCTTGCTTAGCAACGGAAACCTTGTGGTCGTTAAATTCAGGTCTACCTGTAATCGCCTAAACCAAACATCATGTAGTTTTAACAAATTGAGCTAGGGTTCTAAAGGATTATCAGTTCTTCCTGGCCACGTAGAAAAAGGAGCTATGTAGAAAAAAAATCACTTATTAAGCAAGGAGATCTGCCACTTACCTGAAATGGCATATAAATTGGAGTGCTGATATTCAAAATCTGGTCGAGTGCTGTGCCCCTTTCCTCGGAAACTGGCGGGCAGCGTCAAGGATATGTGTCTAAAGAGAAGAGACAAAAAGGCATATTTGAATTTCAAGAGCAACAACCCAAATTAAGGAGGCAGGGATGCTCCTGGAGATGGGTTTCGACGGATCGTCTTGCCTAGCTGGATGACCTTGGGCCAGTCACTCTCTTTCTGCCCTAGGAAGGAAGCAATGGCTAACCAAAATGTGGCCAAGAAAACTGCAGGGGTTTGTCCAGGCAGCACCCGAGAATCGGACACCAGCGAATGGAAGAAGAAGAAAAAAAAACAGTGGCAAAGTTGGGTTATCAAGAACTTAACTAGAAGATGACGACTTGACCATAATAGAACCAGTCTGGTCTAGTGGTTGGCACCAGACTAGAAAGTGGGAGACTGGGAGTTCTAGTCCTGCCTTAGGCACGAATGCTAGCTGGGTGATTTGGAGCCAATCACCAGGAGAGGGTGAGTTCTACTCCTGTCTTAGGTAGGAAAGCTGGCTGGGTGACGGTGAGTTCTAGTCCCACTTTAGGCATGAGAGCTGGAGGGGTGTCTTTGGGACAATCACCAGGAGATGGTGAGTTCTAGTCCTGTCTTGGGTACGAAAGCTGGCTGGATGACGATGAGTTCTAGTCCCACTTTAGGCATGAGAGCTGGCTGGGTGACTTCACCAAGAGATGGTGAATTCTAGTCCTGTCTGAGGCATGAAAGTTGGCTGGGTGTCTTTGGGCCAATCACCAGGAGATGGTGAGTTCTAGTCCTGTCTTGGGTATGAAAGCTGGCTGGGTGACAATGAGTTCTAGTCCCACTTTAGGCATGAGAGCCAGCTGGGTGACTTTGGGCCAGTCCCCCTCTCTCAGCCCAACCTACCTCACAGAGTTGTTGTCTGTTCCTCACAGAGTTGGGAAAAATAAGAGGAGGAAGGTGTGTCGGATATGTTTGCCACCTTAAGTTATTTGTAAAAATAATAATAAAGGCGAGACACAAACAAACAATCTTAAATCTGCCCTAATTGCTGGCATAAATTGACTTTATATCAAATACAAACATCAGCCAGATATGGATTCTAAACTTATTATTGCTGCCAGCCAAAACCACAACTATATTTCCTGCTGGTGTATATATATATACATACATACATACATATACATATACATACATATTTGTTTTCTGAGGTTTTCGCGGGTGTTTGTATGTAGGTCTTTGGTTATTCGGGTTTTCTCCCCGCGTAAAATTGGAAGTGTCTTGGCGACGTTTCGACGAAGTCTCATTCGTCATCTTCAGGCTTCAGCTTCGTGCTTCCCAGAAGATGGCGAATAAGACTTCGTCGAAACGTCGCCAAGACACTTCCAATTTTACGCGGGAGAAAATTTTACGCGGGAGAAAACCCGAATAACCAAAGACCTACATACATACATATACATACACACACACACACACACATATATATATTTAAAAAGCCACATTTTATAATCATTTTAAACTATAAACAGGGAACTTCCCTCCCCCCTCTTGTACATGTACATAAATGTGCCACTCAGAAATCCCAAACAACCTAATTTATTGGGAGGCAAAAGATTAATATAACCCCCAAGTTCCTTGAACGCACACTGTTAAACACCAACAGCTTGGCAGCATATGGCAAATCAATTACTACTTTCAATTTTGAAACTTACGTTCACACATCGCATTTTTTTTTTAAAAATGAATAAATAACAGCCCCTGAACAAAAGTGGAGAAGAGGGAAGAGAGAAAGAAATGGCGAGCAAGAGGGAAGAACAATTGGAAAACAATAACGGAGCTCAGATAAACGGAGGCTGCTAGAATTTGGAATATAATTAATCATCATTTCAAGCTGCAGGGAGCCCTATTGACAGAGGCAGTGCATTTGAATATGTAATTAGGGTGACGGTCTTCATCAAATTATATATATATATATACATATATATATATATATATATATATATATATATATATATATATATATATATATATATATATATATATATATATATATATATATATATACATATGCAGGTTTTGGCATGTTCGGGTCTTTTCCCGTGTAAGACTGGAAGTATTTAGGCAACATTTCGATGAGATCTCACTCATCATCTTCAGGCTTTGGGCTTTGTTCTTATGTGAGCAAAGATATATATGGCATCATTTCAGAGGTCAATCCTGCTCAAGTCTATGTGCGCTGAGGTCCAAGCTGGGGAAAAGTAAACGAAGTCTCGCGTGGATGAGAGTCAACGTAACACAGCAAAATCTTGATTTGACAGACTACTCGGGCAGGAATGTCTGTTAAATCTGAAAACGAAATCATTGGCCTGATTTAACAGCCAAGCAAAATTCTTTTGAATTTTTGCCCCCCCAGCTTTTTGTTATATTAGGTCCTTTAAAATCTTCTGGACTCTCTGCTCCCAATTGCTGGTTTTCTATTATTATTAGTATTTATTTATTTTTATTTATTTATTTTATTTATTTATTTATTTGTTTGTTTATTTATTTATTTATTTATTTATTTATTTATTATTTAAATTTATATACCGCCCTATCTCCCGAAAGGACTCAGGGCGGTTTACAGGCATATAAAACATCAGTATACAAAATTAAAATAATCTTTAAAAAACTTATTCCAGTGCCCTATCATTTAAAATAGAAATATAAATATTAAAATCAATTTAAAACCCCTATAAAATTTAAAATCTAAGCCAGTCCTGCACAGATGAATAAATGTGTCTTGAGCTCGCGACGGAAGGTTCGAAGGTCCGGAAGTTGACGGAGTCCTGGGGGGAGCTCGTTCCAGAGGGCGGGAGCCCCCACAGAGAAGGCCCTTCCCCTGGGCGTCGCCAGACGACACTGCCTAGCTGACGGCACCCTGAGGAGTCCCTCTCTGTGAGAGCGCACGGGTCGGTGAGAGGTATCTGGTCGCAGTAGGCGGTCCCGTAGATAACCCGGCCCTATGCCATGGAGCGCTTTAAAGGTGGTCACCAAAACCTTGAAGCGCACCCGGAAGGCCACAGGTAGCCAGTGCAGCCTGCGCAGGATGGGTGTTATACGGGAGCCACGAGGGGCTCCATCTATCACCCGCAGCCGCATTCTGGACTAACTGTAGCCTCCGGATGCCCTTCAAGGGAGCCCCATGTAGAGGCGTTGCAGTAATCCAGGCGAGGCGTCACGAGGCGTGGTGACCGTGCATAGGGCCTCCCGGTCCAGAAAGGCGCAACTGGCGCACCAGGCGAACCTGGTAGAACGCTCTCCTGGAGCGGCCGTCAAATGATCTTCTAGAGACAGCCGTTCATCCAGGAGGACGCTAAGTTGCGCACCCTCTCCATCGGGGCCAGTGCCTCGCCACCGACGGCCAGCCGCGGATTTAGCTGACTGTACCGGGATGCCGGCATCCACAGCCACTCTGTCTTGGAGGATTGAGCTTGAGCCTGTTTCTCCCCATCCAGACCCGTCGGCCTCCAGACACCGGGACAGCACTTGATAGCCGTTGGGGTGGTCCGGTGTGAAAATACAGCTGGGTGTCATCCGCATACAGCTGGTACTTCACACCGAAACCACTGATGATCTCACCCAGCGGCTTCATGTAGATGTTAAACAGAAGGGGCGAGAGAATCGATCCCTGCGGCACACCACAAGTGAGGCGCCTCGGAGCCGACCTCTGCCCCCCTGTCAACACCGACTGCGACGGTCGGAGAGATAGGAGGAGAACCACCGATAAACGGTGCCCCCCCCTCCCAATCCCCCCAACCGGCGCAGCAGGATACCATGGTCGATGGTATCGAAAGCCGCTGAGAGGTCTAATAGGACCAGGGCAGAGGAACAACCCCTATCCCTGGCCCTCCAGAGATCATCCACCAACGCGACCAAAGCCGGCTCCGTGCTGTAACCGGGCCGGAAACCGGACTGGAGCAGGTCTAGATAGACAGTTTCATCCAGGTGCAAGAAAACTGATATGCCACCATACTCTCTACAACCTTCGCGCGGCGGGTTGGAGACCGGACGATAATTACCTAAAACAGCGGGTCAGGAAGGCTTCTTGAGGAGGGCCTCACCACCGCCTCTTTCAAGGCGGCCGGAAAGACACCCTCCACCAAATGTCTGTTAAATCTGAAAACGAAATCATTGGCCTGATTTAACAGCCAAGCAAAATTCTTTTGAATTTTTGCCCCCCCAGCTTTTTGTTATATTAGGTCCTTTAAAATCTTCTGGACTCTCTGCTCCCAATTGCTGGTTTTCTATTATTATTAGTAGTAGTAACAGTGGTAACAGTAGTTGTAAACTATTAGTAACACTGATTCTATTATTATTAGTATTTATTTATTTTTATTTATTTATTATTTAAATTTATATACCGCCCTATCTCCCAAAAGGACTCAGGGCGGTTTACAGGCATATAAAACATCAGTATACAAAATTAAAATAATCTTTAAAAAACTTATTCCAGTGCCCTATCATTTAAAATAGAAATATAAATATTAAAATCAATTTAAAACCCCTATAAAATTTAAAATCTAAGCCAGTCCTGCACAGATGAATAAATGTGTCTTGAGCTCGCGACGGAAGGTTCGAAGGTCCGGAAGTTGACGGAGTCCTGGGGGGAGCTCGTTCCAGAGGGCGGGAGCCCCCACAGAGAAGGCCCTTCCCCTGGGCGTCGCCAGACGACACTGCCTAGCTGACGGCACCCTGAGGAGTCCCTCTCTGTGAGAGCGCACGGGTCGGTGAGAGGTATCTGGTCGCAGTAGGCGGTCCCGTAGATAACCCGGCCCTATGCCATGGAGCGCTTTAAAGGTGGTCACCAAAACCTTGAAGCGCACCCGGAAGGCCACAGGTAGCCAGTGCAGCCTGCGCAGGATAGGTGTTATCGGGAGCCACGAGGGCTCCATCTATCACCAGCGCAGCCGCATTCTGGACTAACTGTAGCCTCCGGATGCCCTTCAAGGGAGCCCCATGTAGAGAGCGTTGCAGTAATCCAGGCGAGGCGTCACGAGGCGTGGTGACCGTGCATAGGGCCTCCCGGTCCAGAAAGGCGCAACTGGCGCACCAGGCGAACCTGGTAGAACGCTCTCCTGGAGCGGCCGTCAAATGATCTTCTAGAGACAGCCGTTCATCCAGGAGGACGCTAAGTTGCGCACCCTCTCCATCGGGGCCAGTGACTCGCCACCGATGGTCAGCCGCGGATTTAGCTGACTGTACCGGGATGCCGGCATCCACAGCCACTCTGTCTTGGAGGATTGAGCTTGAGCCTGTTTCTCCCCATCCAGACCCGTCGGCCTCCAGACACCGGGACAGCACTTCGATAGCCGTTGGGGTGGTCCGGTGTAGAAAGTACAGCTGGGTGTCATCCGCATACAGCTGGTACTTCACACGAAACCACTGATGATCTCACCCAGCGGCTTCATGTAGATGTTAAACAGAAGGCGAGAGAATCGACCCTGCGGCACCCCACAAGTGAGGCGCCTGGGCCGACCTCTGCCCCTGTCAACACCGACTGCGACCGGTCGGAGAGATAGGAGGAGAACCACCGATAAACGGTGCCTCCCACTCCCAACCCCCCCAACCGGCGCAGCAGGATACCATGGTCGATGGTATCGAAAGCCGCTGAGAGGTCTAATAGGACCAGGGCAGAGGAACAACCCCTATCCCTGGCCCTCCAGAGATCATCCACCAACGCGACCAAAGCCGTCTCCGTGCTGTAACCGGGCCGGAAACCGGACTGGAGCAGGTCTAGATAGACAGTTTCATCCAGGTGCAAGAAACTGATATGCCACCATACTCTCTACAACCTTCGCGCGGCGGGTTGGAGACCGGACGATAATTACCTAAAACAGCCGGGTCCAGGGAAGGCTTCTTGAGGAGGGGCCTCACCACCGCCTCTTTCAAGGCGGCCGGAAAGACACCCTCCACCAAAGAGGCGCTCGTAATCGCCTGGAGCCAGCCTCGTGTCACCTCCTGCGTGGCCAGCACCAACCAGGAGGGGCACGGGTCCAGTAAACATGTGGTGGCATTCAGCCTCCCCAACAACCTGTCCATGTCCTCGGGAGCGACAGGGTCAAACTCATCCCATACAATGTCACCAAGACCACCCTCAGCCGTCTCACCCGTATCACCGCAATCTTGGTCCAAACCATCCCGTAGTTAGTAGTACTAACAGTGGTAACAGTAGTTGTAAACTATTAGTAACACTGTTTAAAAAGTTTCCATCACCTAGGGGAACTCTCTCTGTCATTGGTCTATCTTTAGACATGTGATTTGTGACACGTGAAATTATGTGATTTGTTAGTAGGATTCTACTTTTATCCTGCCTTTTATTTCTATTTCTTTTGATTGATTGATTGATAGATAGATAGGCAGACAGACAAACAGACAGATAGACAGATGATGGATACAGATGGATAGAAGAATGGAGAAATTTATTTATTACTATAAGTCTATTTTTATTCTGCCTTTTATTTATATTTGTATTTAAAAAGAGAGAGAGAGAGAGAAAGAGAGAGAGAGATGGATGTTGGATGGATACAGATGGATAGAAGAATGGAGAAAGTTATTTATTACTATGATTCTATTTTTATTCTGCCTTTTATTTATATTTGTATTTAAAAAGAGAGAGAGAGAGAAAGAGAGAAAGAGAGAGAGAGATGGATGTTGGATGGATACAGATGGATAGAAGAATGGAGAAATTTATTTATTACTATGAGTCTATTTTTATTCTGCCTTTTATTTATATTTGTATTTAAAAAAAGAGAGAGAGATGATGGATACAGATGGACAGAAGAATGGAGAAATTTATTTATTACTATGATTCTATTTTTATTCTGTCTTTTATTTGTATTTAAAAAAAGAGAGAGAGATGATGGATACAGATGGATAGAAGAATGGAGAAATTTATTTATTACTATGATTCTATTTTTATTCTGCCTTTTATTTATATTTGTATTTGGATGGATGGATAGATAAATAAATAAACATGAATGACAGATTGATACAGATGGATAGAATGGAGAAAATAATATAGATAGATAAATAGACAGGCAGACATAACCAATAAACTCCAGAAAATAATAGTACAGAAGTATATGACCAACCTAATTTTATACCTTTTTTTTTTGTGTGGCGGTTTTGCCAAAAAACACGCTGGTTTTTCCACACACACACAAAATTCACCACTGAGGTAAATTATTCACTATGGACTGGTTTTGCCCAAAAACACGCTGGTTTCCCCCCCAAAAATGTCACCCCTGAGGTAAATTGTTCACTATGGACCGGTTTTGCCCAAAAAACATGCTGGTTTTTCCACACAAAAAAAATTTCACCACTGAGGTAAAATGCGGCCTAATGAGCATCCAACATGCATTCCTGTGACTGGTGGGGGGAGGGGTGGCGGCAGTTGGTCCTAAGTCCCTCAGGAAGTTTGAACGGTTGCTGAGCAACCGGTCATAAGTCGAAGAACTACCTGTGTGTGTGTGTGTGTGTGTGTGTGTGTGTGTGTGTGTGTGTGTGTGTGTGTGTGTGTATATATATATATATATATATTTAAAAAAACCTCTGTTTTGGACATATCACGCACCAAGTCCAGCCTCAACTTCCCTTACTTTCATCTTTCTGGATTCCTCGCTGCCTTTGGGGCACCGAAAGAAGATTTGGGCAGATTTGAAGGCGAGAGAGAGAAAAAAAGATATTTTAAAAAAAATTATTTTTTTTAAAAAGGAAAAAGGCAATGCCTTTTAACGAGGAACGATAAAAAAAAGCCAGTCTCTCTGGAGCCATAATTAGAAGGAATTAATTGAAGTTGTGTTTTGACACCGTTGCCGAATGCGCCGGTGATGCGCGACGACTCCGCCCGCTGCTGCCTCAATGGGGGGGGGAGGGAGGGAAGATTGGGGGGGACGCAAAAACATGGCGGAGGACTGCTCCCCCCACCAACACTGCACCGCTGCCACTTGCAATTTATTTATTTATTTACATTTATATGCAATGCGTGGCGGATCGGCAGCCCGCTATTCCCTCCTGCCCTACTCCAGCGAGGAGGCAACGTTAAGCCCTGAAAAGATATTAACAATTAATTAGTAGGACTTGGACAGACTCTCACCGGGGGGGGGGGGGGAGGAAGGGGGAGGGGGGAAAGGGAGGGGCAGCTCATTAATATGAGCAAATGCCAATTAATTCTCCCCACCGGCGGCAGACAAAACGAGCAACGCACCCGTCCCCTTCCCCACCTCCCCCCCCCCAGCATTCGAATGACAGCACAGGAAGGGGGTTTATCAAAGTGGAAGAGAAATAATGCCTGTGTGTGTCTGCATTTGTATGGGTGGGGAGGGTTTGTGTGTGTCTGTGCAAACGGGTGTGTGTGTTCTCCTGTCCCCTCCATAAATTGGGAGGAAAAATAAATAAATAAAACCCAGCGCCCAGCTTCTGGTTACTCCCAGACAAACTGGAAGCTGCCCGGTCTTTGGGTTTCGCTGCTCGTCTACAATTTGGTGTGAGCGGAATACCAATGTCAACTTGTTCTCTTTTGCTACCAATAAATCGTTCACCATCAACTCTCCTGCTTAAGAGTTGGAGGATGAAGTGGGGGGTGGAGGAAGTGGTGGAGGAGAAAGGGAGGAGGAAGAAGAGAATGAGAAAGAGAAGGAATAGTGGAAAAGATGAGAAAAGAGAAGGAAAAGGAGGAGAAGAGGAGGAGAAGGAGAAGGAGGAGGAAGAGAAGGAAGGAGGAGGAGGAGGAGAAAGAAGGAGGAGGAAGAGAAAGAAGGAGGGAGAAGAAGGAGAAGAGGAGGAGGAGGAGGAGAAGGAGAAGAGGAGGAGGCGGAAGAGAATAAGATAACAAGAAAAAGAAGAAAAATTAAGAAGAAAGAGGAGACAGAGAAGGAGGAGGAGGAGGAGGAGGAGAAAGAAGGAGAAGGAGAAGAAGGAGGAGAGGAGGAGGAGACAGAGAAGAAGATAATGAGAAATAGAAGAAAAATTAAGAAGAAGAAAGAGGAGGAGACAGAGAAGAAGGAGGAGGAGAAAGAAGGAGAAGAAGAGGAGGAGGAGACAGAGAAGATAATGAGAAAAAGAAGAAAAATTAAGAAGTAATGAGAGGAGGCGACAGAGAAGGAGGAGGAGGAGGAGGGGGGAGGAGAAAGAGAATCACTACTCATTAAAAAAATTGTTTTATAATATAGCTGTTACTACAGCTGAGAAAGGAACACATATACAGACCCAGATGGGTGATAAATAGGTCAGACGGAGAACTGGAGCGTAAGATGTTGCAACTGGCTGTTTTTGAATTTAGGAATTTAATCTGGAAACTTAAAACACGGCCACAGATAGCAGTCAAGCGTATGTCCATCTCAAGGAACTATGCTTCAAAAAACTCCTTAGTTTTTCGACTTGGGTTCATCTGGAAACCATCGTTGGCAAGGGAGAGTGAAAAGCCCATAATCTCACCTGGGAAGGTTGGCAGCTGGTGTTGTGGCTGGTGCTTGTGGAGAAGGTGTGGTAGGCTGTGATGATTCATGGTTTCGAGGGACCTTCCCCATCCGATACCAGATCCCCATGCTGTTCAACTCCCTTTTCGGCAAAGAGAGAAAAGTTAAGATCCATTCCACGTAAAATATAAAATAACAGATTTGAAAGGACCTTAGCGATTTTCAAGTCCAGGGGTCTCCAACCTTGTCAACTTTAAGACTTGTGGACTTCAACTCCCAGCTTTGCTGGCTGAGGAATTCTGGGAGTTGAAATCCACAAGTCTTAAAGTTGACAAGGTTGGAGACCCCTATTCTAGTCCAACCCGCTCCTGCTCAATCAGGAGACCCTATGCCATTCCAGACGAATGCTTGTCCAATCTCTTCTTGAAAACCTCTAGTGATGGATCACCCACAACTTCTAGAGGCATCTTGCTCCACCGATTAATTGTTCTCCCTGTCAGGGAATTTCTCCTTAATTCTAGGTTAATTTCTCTCCTTGATGAGTTTCTATCTGTTATTTTTTGTCCTGCCCTCTGGTGCTTAGGAGAATAGTTGATCTCCTCTTCTTTGTGACAGCCCCTCAAATATTGGAAAACTCTTACGATGACACCCATAGTCAAGCGGTGAAATCCTCCGCGGGCTGCCACCGGTTCGCTTCCCACGCATGCGCGGTGCATGCCAAATGTGCACTGTGCGTGCGCATGTGTGGCATGTGCCAAAGACACACTGTGCGCGCATGTGCTTTGTGTGGAAAAAGGAACTATTTGAAGGCAAGTAAAACAGCGAGGGGGGGAACAACAGTGCCGCGCGATTTAGATTCGCTAGAAAGCAGGATTCCCTGCTTTCTAGCAAATATAAATCGCGCGGCACAGCTGATAGCCGGAAATAACAGATCAGATGAACTGGTAGCATTTTTTTTACTATCGGTTTTCCCGAACCGGTAGCTTTTATTACTACCGGTTCGTCCAAACCGGTGTGGACCGGTAGCATTTCACCCCTGCCCATAGTCCTTCTCTTTGTTACACTAGACATACCTAGTTCCCTCAATTATTTATTGTATGCTTTATTGAATTGGTAGAAGACACAACAAAGACCCTGAGGACTGGTTTAGAAATGAGCCAGAGATCCTACTGGAAGGGAAACGTGGCCTCCTCAGAAAAAAGCCAAGGAAAGTCCTGATTTCAGAGAAAAATGAAAACATCTCCATACCCAATGTACGTATACTGTGGAAGAGTTTGTTTGCTTCGGCCAAGGATCCGGATATCACAAATGGCGGCCTCTGTAGAATCCCGAGGAATAAATTTAATGCACAACCTCTTTTTCCGAAAAGCAGTTTCTTCTGGAAAAAAAAGACAGGGAGAGTTTAAAGAATCTCATCTCTTTCTGAGTACTTGAAGAAAGAGAAAACTAACAATGATTACTCTCAACTATTCCAATTTCTCCTTCCCACCCTCCTTGTCCCTTTCCATCGCCAAGCTTTCTGGTCAACTTGTAGAGAACTTTTTATCCCTGGATCATGCAGAGAGACATGAATATCTGGACCTTTAAAACTTGGTGGAACTTCTGCCGAAGGGAAACCGCCAATTGTGGACTTTGTGTACAGTATCAATCCTGAAGAATTTTTTTTTTTAATTTACATTTATATCCCGCCCTTCTCCGAAGACTCAGGGCGGCTTACAGTGTGTAAGGCAATAGTCTCATTCTATTTGTATATTTACAAAGTCAACTTATTGCCCCCCCCAACAATCTGGGTCCTCATTTTACCTACCTTATAAAGCATGAAAGGCTGAGTCAACCTTGGGCCTGGTGGGATTCGAGCCTGCAGTAATTGCAGGCTGCTATGTTTTAATAACAGGCTATCTTACAGCCTGAGCCAGCTATGGTGGTTCCTTACTATGTGTGAGGGAAATTTCATCCAGAACTTCTCAGAAGGCACCATTCCTGATGGCAGAATGTTGACCAAGATGCTTCTACATTTCAGGATTTTTTTAGCTTTCTTTCCCCCTTGAACCTCATTCTTTTAACCTCCTCTTCTGTTGTCTAGTCTGGATTTTGATGGGTTGATCTTCAACTATCCCAAGGATAGGGATGCAGATAGAATTCAACTCAATCCATAGCTGGTGCGTCAAGAGAATCCTCTCCCTGATTGAATCTAGAGAGGATCTGATCACAGGAAAGGCTACCAACTCTACTTACGTGTATCCATAGTTTCTTGAATCGGGATGAAGCCAACGGCCAAAGTATCTTTTATGTCTATGAGTTTCATGTCAACCAAGACATTACCTAAGTGACTCTGTTGGAAGAAAGGCAGAACACTCAATGACTGGCAAATAGCGGAGAATTCAGCAAAAGCTAAACCACCCCCAATAAAAAAGCTACATTCCCACAAGACCATTGATCTGATGACTCCGTTCACCCAGTCACTGTACAAACACAATCCATGCATCCAGGCTTTCAGAGGCTGAAAAAAAGCATCAGAAACGAAGCTTCAGAAAAGAAGCCTCCAAACAGAGCTTCAGAAAAGAAGCCTCCAAACAGAGCTTCAGAAAAGAAGCCTCCAAACAGAGCTTCAGAAAAGAAGCCTCCAAACAGAGCTTCAGAAAAAAAGCCTCCAAATAGAGCTTCAGAAAAAAAGCCTCCAAACAGAGCTTCAGAAAAAAAGCCTCCAAACAGAGCTTCAGAAAAGAAGCCTCCAAACAGAGCTTCAGAAAAGAAGCCTCCAAACAGAGCTTCAGAAAAAAAGCCTCCAAACAGAGCTTCAGAAAAAAAGCCTCCAAACAGAGCTTCAGAAAAAAAAGCCCCCCAACAGAGCTTCAGAGGCTTTTTTTTCTGAAGTTCTGTTTCGGAGGCTTTCAGAAGCAGAAAAAAGTTTTTTTCTGAAATGGAGTTTGAGAAGTTTCAGAGGCAGAAAAAAAAAGCAAAAAAAAAAAAAAAGAGCAAGGCACAGAGCTCACAACCAGTTGCTAAAATTCAGCTCTGGGAACAGCTGATTGGGGGTATTCTGGGAGGCCCATCTACCTGCCAATCAGCTTTTTTTCTTATTTTCCTCCCCAAACACTAAGGCATGTCTTATATTCCTGTGCGTCTTATACTCCGAAAAATTCGGTACATCCATTTTGCTCATCAGCTTCCTTTTTGAAACTTGGCCCAAAAAGTCCAGAAAGCAACGCAAAACGGGGTGGGGGGTGGGGAGGGGAGAGAGATGTTTCCTCCATGCCAAGTTGGAACAAGGAATCCGGATTGGAATCCAAGCAAATGTCGTTCCTTATTAATTAAAAGCTGGAGAGAGAAAAAAAACCCACGTTCTGCAGCAAAGCTGTTACGCTCACATTTCATAACATTTCCATCAGAAACAGTATCTGGGATCTCGCTTGTTTTGACAGCCATTACAAGTAGAGGCCCATCATCCTGTGTCAGCGTAACCCTTCTGGAAACATCCTTCGCTTGGGGGCGAGAAATGGATTCTGCACCCTGCATAATCAAGATGCATTTCCCCCCACCCCCAAGAATCTTGGCACAGGAGACCAAAGAGAACGCGAATAAACGGGGAACAAAACTGACTAGGAACCAACAATTTTACGTGTGTCTGCCTCAACTTCTGGCAACTCGCAGACAAGGCGGCGCAGCTTCCTTGGCAACGTATTTTGCAAGAGGGCTGCCCGGCCTCCCACCAGGGAATTTCCGTGGTTAGAGGGGGACAACCTTTCAGCATTATTTGACTCTGGCTGAGTCAAATGGGCTCAGAGACAGGTACCAGCCCAAAAATCAGGCAGCTGGCTTTGGTGCCTACAGCTAGAGTAGAACTCATGGTCTCTTGGCTTCTAATCTAAATCCAGAGTCTCCTGTCTTCTCATGGTCTCCTGGCTAAAGATCTCTTAATCCAAACTCAGTGTCTCCTGATTTCTAATTCAAATTCAGGATCTCCTGGCTTCTAATTTAAATCTAGAGTCTCCTGCTTTTCATGGTCTCCTGTCTTCTCATGATCTCCTGGCTAAAGATCTCTTAATCCAAACTCAGTGTCTCCTGATTTCTAATTCAAATTCAGGATCTCCTGGCTTCTAATTTAAATCTAGAGTCTCCTGCTTTTCATGGTCTCCTGTCTTCTCATGATCTCCTGGCTAAAGATCTCTTAATCCAAACTCAGTGTCTCCTGATTTCTAATTGAAATTCAGGATCTCCTGGCTTCTAATCTAAATCCAGAGTCTCCTGTCTTCTCATGGTCTCCTGTCTTTCTCCAGGTCTCCTGGCTAAAGATCTCTTAATCCAAACTCAGTGTCTCCCGATTTCTAATTCAAATTCAGGATCTCCTGGCTTCCAATCCAAACTCACAGTCTCCCAGCTTCTAATCCAGGGCTTTAACCGCTAATCCAAACTGGCTCTTTTAAGAATCAGACATACTAATAGTTAATGCCCAAAACACCCCTCTCCTTCAACCCACAATTCCAGAAAGCGGTTGGACCGAGAGCTTCACCACTGAGGAGGGAGTCAAAATATGTCCTCTTTGAACCCACTTCAACCCCTTCATAGTTTACACCTCACTGATTAGTGAACAAATTGGCCTGCTTACCTATGAGTCTGTAGAGATTCTCAGACATCCAGGTCATAGTTTGTCCCAAAGGTGCTTTTTCAAGGAAGTCCAGTTCTTCAAGAAAGTTCAGGAGTGAACTGGAAAAGAAAGTCCAGTTGCCTCCTGAAAAAGCACCTTTGGAACTGCTTACCTGCAGCGGGTGAAGTGACCGATCCAGAATGTCCTTATTTTTCCTTCTTTATTTCCTTTAGAGTATCAGACAACAGACCCAATAACTCTTGCCCCAAAAGTTTGGATTTTAAGAAAATGTTTGGGCCAAAAAAAAAAAAAGCAAGCCACTTACGTTCTCTTTGGAGAAAGTCCGCGTGAAGCACAAATATCGTGTGACCTTGGATTTGAACAAGCCATCTTTCCAAAGATCAGCATCTAAACCATCTGCCGTTTGTGCGACCTGGGGGGGGGAAAAGAAAAAGGAAAGTTGTGTCTGTAACTAGGGGACATCATCAGTGTCGGGTATTCAGTGGTAGGTCACATCTTCAGGCGCTGAAGATGTTACTTAATTGGCTCATGAACTGTCCGCAAGAAACCCACCAAACTTAGGACACAAAGGATCCCGCAACTTCTGATGCATTTAATAAACCAGGTTTAAAACAAGCCACAGTATAGTACAGGGCACACCCAGTGTTCCAGACCTGTTGTGATGGTCATACCACGAGACCTTTTCCGGAGTGGCTTCCTTAAAGGATATTTTCTCTAAGGATCACCTAGGGTCCTTGAGTGGCGCAGACTGCTAAACAGTCTGTTATTAAAAACAGCTGCCTGCAATTACTGCAGGTTCAAGTCCCACCAGGCCCAAGGTTGACTCAGCCTTCCGTCCTTTATAAGGTAGGTAAAATGAGGACCCAGATTGTTGGGGGCAATAAGTTGACTTTGTATATAATATACAAATAGGATGAAGACTATTGCTTAACACAGTGTAAGCCGCCCTGAGTCTTCGGAGAAGGGCGGGGTATAAATTTATTTTATTCAATTTCTATACCGCCCTTCTCCCGAAGGACTCAGGGCGGTGTACAGCCAAGTAAAAAATCACAATATCAATATTAAAAGAAATTAAAACAAGCATATTATAAAATGGCCAAATTTAAAACGAATTAAAATATTAAAATATAAATAACCCAATAAAATTTTAACCCAATAAAATTTTAAGCCAGTCCCGCTTGAATAAATAAGTGCGTTTTCAGCTCACGGCGAAAGGTCCGAAGATCAGGTACTTGACGTAAACCAGGGGGAAGCTCATTCCAGAGCGTGGGAGCTCCCACAGAGAAGGCCCTACTCCTGGGGGCCGCCAGCCGACATAAATGTAAATAAATAAAAAAATAATAATAAATAATAAATCTAGTCCTACTACTGTTTCCTTTTTCAGAAAGTCCAAAAGACTATCTTGTATTTATCCAAGCTTTCTAGCGATAAAACATTTTTCTCCATCCCTTTTCATTGGCTTGAGGAATTGCTTCAAACCAGGCTCTATAAATGTTGCGAAGAAATCAACAGTACCGCAATCCAAAGCAGAGATCCTAAGCTTATTTTAAGAGATGAGGAAGACTTGGCGGTCAGAGACAGAACTGAAAAATAACACAAACTGACCCACAACCCAAGCAGACCCCCCCAACCAAAATGTGAATTCACAGCAACTATCTGCAAATGTGTTTTTATTTCTTAAACCGACTCTGGGCAAGCAGACAAGCGTGTGCAAAAAAAATCATCAACACATCTTCAAAACCAGTTCACAATTTGGTTCAATCACGGAGGGGGCCATCTTCAAAATTCCACAGTGAATAACAACATTGAAAATGCAAGGGACATGTTTATTTCCGTCTGCGCTTTTAATCCAAGTGCTTTCAGGAAAGGAATGCCATTGTTGGAATGATCGACAGATTTTTGGGCTCCGAGCCCATTCTAATTACTGGGACAGGCTCTCAGGATGCGCTAAATCTTATTTTCTGCAAGACGTTTTACGTGCTATTCCTTGTTTGTCTCTCGCTTTCCCTTACCCACATTCTGGGCTTGTGTGTGACACACCCTAACCCCGAATCTGAGTTCAACATATTGGTTCCCCCAACCTGGATCTCCACGGCTTCTTGAATTAAGGACAGCTAATCCAATCAAGACTTTGCTAGAGACCGGACAATCTCAGCCTTAGCAGAAGAAAATTGTTCCTGATAAAAGGAATTTAGCCATGTACGAAAAGCTGTTAATCTTAAGAGACGTAGGACAGGGTATAATCTCTGGACCAATTCATAGTTGTGGTGTCTACATCTCTTAGGAGTTGATGTCTAAATTAGCTTCTTTCTTTTCCTTCCTTCCTTCCATTTTCTCCCTACTTATCTATCCTCCCTCTCATCTCTTCCTCCCTCCCTCCCTCTCTCTACCTACCTACTTCTAATCTCATCTATTTCTCTAATCTATCTATCTGTCTGTCTGTCTGTCTGTCTGTCTGTCTGTCTACCTATCTACCTACTTGGATCTCTCTCTCTATTTTTCTATCTCTACCTATCTACTTCTAATCTCATCTATTTCTCTCTCTCTCTCTCTTTTATTTTTCTATCTCTACCTACCTACCTCTAATCTCATCTATTTCTCTCTCTCTCTCTCTCTCTCTCTCTCTTTTTCTATCTCTACCTATCTACTTCTAATCTCATCTATCTATCTATCTATCTATCTATCTATCTATCTATCTATCTATCTATCTATCTATCTATCTATCTATCTATCTATCTATCTATCTATCTATCTATCTATCTATCTATCTGTCTGTCTACCTACCTACCTCTAATCTCATCTATTTCTCTCTCTCCTTCTCTCTCTCTTTTTCTATCTCTACCTACCTACCTCTAATCTCATCTATTTCTCTCTCTCTCTCTCTCTTTCTATCTCTACCTACCTACTTCTAATCTCATCTATCTATCTATCTATCTATCTATCTATCTATCTATCTATCTATCTATTCTTGCTAGTAAATTTTACTTTGCTTTATGATGTTTTCCCCACGTAAAGATAAACCCTGAAACAGATGAAATTCAGAGTTATTAAATGCTGTGCTCTTTTCAGCCAGATTTAAGAATCTTGGCACGCAATTGTTTTTCAACGTTGTCTGTAACAGCAAGCCAATGAACCCAGCATTCCATTATTATTATCTTTTTTTTTTTTTTTAAAGCGGGGTTGGAGGAGGTTTAAGAAGAAGAAACTTCAAAAAGGTGATTTCGTCTCGGAGGTAACTCGAACAAAACATTTGCCACAAAATGTGCGCAGTGGTGGAATGTCGACAATGCGATTTTATTTCAATCTCCCCCCCAAAAAACAGAAAAGAAAAGAAAAAAGAAAAAAAAGCTTTTTGGGGATGTGCCAGAAGAAGGGGGAAAAAAAGAGAGAGCAGTGTGCCAAACCCAAGGCCTTGGAAATTCAAGCATGAGGGAATCTACTAGGAGAAGAAATGACCGACCACAAAAACAAGAACTGGAAAATAGTTGAAACTTGCAACAGAAGAAGAACTGAGCCTGGCCTTCCAGAATCAAAATAAGTCCTTTATGTTTCTTTCTTTCCTTTTTTGCTTTGTTTTTTTTTTTCCATTAAAGAATGCATCGTTTTTACGTTTGGGGGAAAAAAAGATCTCTTTATCAAGGCTTTACGAGAAGAGCTTTGAAAATGAACGCAGATTAAGAAAAAGGAGCAAGACAGGGATGAGAATATTAAATACCTCTTTGTGTTTTGCCCTTCCTCTAGTACAGGGGTCTCCAACCTTGGTCCCTTTAAGACGTGTGGACTTCAACTCCCAGAGTTCCTCAGCCAGCTTTGCTCTGGGAGTTGAAGTTCACACGTCTTAAAGGGACCAAGGTTGGAGACCCCTGCTCTAGTATACAAGCAGTCCTCAATTTATCACCACAATTGAGCCCGAAATTCCTGTGTGCTAAGCAAGACATCTGTTCAGTGAGTTTTGTCCATTTTACGACTTTTCTCGCCGCGGTTGTTAAGCGAATCACTGCTTGGTTGTTAAGTAAGCCACACGGTTGTTAAGTGGCTTCCCCCACTGAATTTGCTTCAAATTCAACACGTGCACGTCTGCATGTGTTGAAACATCTTAGCCTCCAAGGACATTCTCTGCCTCTCTCCCTGCGGAATGCCAAAGGCGCAATTCACGCATCCCTGCCCAATGAAAAATAAAAACCTAAACATTAAAATCCAGCGGCACTTGTGGACTTTGGGATTTGTGCACCCAACAGAGATGGGTGAAGAACTGGAATTCCAATGAACACCTCCCTACCAGGTAAATATCCTCAGCTTAGACTCTGGCACACTCCTCCTCCTTGCCCCTGAAAGGGTCCTACTGGAACCCTGAGGACTAGCAACTTGGCCTCTTTCATTCCAAACACGCCGCCCACGTTGCCTAAATCATGTTGCACCAGTTTCCAAAACTGGGAATATCTGACCATATGGGGAAAAGGTCACCTTTGCTGCGAGTCCGGTTGGGTGGCATATAAATGCAATACGCGGATTAATAGAATGTAACGCCTTGATGAAAATAAATGTAACACGTTAACATGAAGGTCAAAATGCACTGATTAATATAAATTAATATAATATGTTGATTAATATTAATGCAATGCATGTCATATAAATGCAGTGCGTTGACTAATATAGAGTATTGTATTACAACATTTATAGTCAAGAAAAAGCAAAAATCCTTATTGGATCAACTCAGTGGAGTTATAAGGAGTTGGGTGAGGTTTGCAAGGCAGAATTATGACTCATCTGCTCCAACCACCATCTAACCACCATCCAGAAACCTAGATAATAACTGCTGTAACCACCATCTAGAAACCTAGATAATAACTACAGGAAATCCTCAACATACAACGGTTCACTTAACGGCCATTCGAAATTACAACGGCGCTCAAAAAAAGAGACTTACGAACGTTTTTTGCAGTTACGACGGCTGTCCCCATGATTACACACGATCATCTGAATTTTGATCACACGATCAAAATTCAGATACTTGGCAACCTACTCCTATTTTTTTTTTAAAGTAATTTTTTTAAAACTTTTGACTTTTAAAAACAAAGTGAAGAAAAATACAACCCAAAAAACGAAAACACATTAAAAACAAACACAACGCAACTGAAAACTATTTAGGATGGTCGCAGCGTCCTGCAGTCTGATGTGATCTTCTTTTGCGACAAGCCAAGTCAGTGTGACTAATTTAACACAACTGCCTGCGATTCGCTGAACGACGGTGGCAGGAAAAGTGGTAAAATAGGGCGAAACTCACTGAAGAAATGTCTCGCTTAGCAGCAGAGATCTGGGGCTCCGCTCTGGTCATACGTCAAAGACTGCCTGTATTTGGTCCATTTCAGGAGGCCCAATAAAACCTTCCAGGCAACTGGTTATTAAGAAATGAGATTTATATCCCTTTTGCTAATCTGGTTCAGTAACGTGTCACCAAGGGCCGTACTGCCCCATGCACTCTTGATAGATCGATCAAGTTCTTCCTTTCCTTCTTGCAAAAAACAGTTCAAAAGCCGGTTCCCGATTCTCACTTTGCAGGGAGAGAAATAAAACAAATAAACCATTCCTTCTTGGAATTTTAAGTGGTGAACTCAACGCTCCTTTATCAGCCCTCAAGTATGAGGAAATACAGTAGCTACGGCTGGAAAGCTCCTGTTTGAGATTCCAGACAGATGATTTGCAAAAAAAAATTAAATAAAATATTATATATTTTTTGGGTCTTTCCTGGCACTGAAACGCCAACGAGTTCTTTGAACCTCTCCTTTTTATTTATTTAGTTTTTTTTTCTTTTTGCAAATTCTCCCAAACAATATCTAGAAAGATGCTGGTTTGGTTAAGCTCCACAACCAGATCGTGGTCTCTTGACTATAGGATCACAGCAGTGACCCGCAGGAAGGTCTCAAAAACCTGCATTTTTGCAAGCTATGCAGCTTAGGGCTCAAGGCAAAACAAAACAAAAAAACAACTCTTTGGATTGCAAAGAGAGAGGTTACGAGAACAAACAAGCAGTTAAGCCAGATTTATAGAGTCTTAAGAAACAGCCTTGGAAAACAGCCTGTGGCAAAAAGCAGGGATAGTATTGAAAATAAAATGCGGGCGTCATCTAAGTACGCTTCCCTACACATAAATTCAATTTCTTTTTTTTTTAAAGCTGCTAGTCCTCTTGAGGATGTGAGAAATATCCACTGACATCTGCCTTGGCACACTGTTTGCAAGAATAACGAATCAACTTTTTTTTGGCTGAACTTAGCAATGTGCATGCACTGTTTTTAATTTCTGTTTCCCCCCCCCTTTTTTTTTTATTATAGTGTTTTAATTTTAGAATTGGTTTAGGAAAAATAAAGGACTGAGCAGGAGCTGGTGTGGAATTATCTGAACGATCGCCAAGTATTGCTGAAAGCAGAAGGCAGAGAAAGCTGGATTCAAGATATGACAACCCACCAAACCAGGATAAATTTCCACATGGGCTGTTGGGAGAAGAAGCTAGCCTGCATTCTCACACTGTGCTAAGACAGTTTTACATCGGCCGGTTCGAATCCCCAGTATAGGTCTTCTGCATGAGCAGGGGGTTGGGCTAGATGACCTCCAAGGTCCCTTCCAACTCTGTTACATCTTCACTTATCTGGGGTACTCACTCCTTACTTTAGCATAGGTGAAACGGCCTATCCAGTGGACTCTGATGTTTTTATTTATTGATAAAGGAAACTATTTGTAGCTCAGGGTTGAAACCAACACTGAGAAGACAAGCCGCTAGAATATAAAATCAGAGCAGCTCCCGCTCCCTACTTGCTCTGATGATGTTACCTAGTTTGGTAATGAAGCGTCTGCCAGAGCGAGAGAGCATCAAGGATATCTCCCTTCTTATTTATATATTATGTATATATGTTGCCTGTCTCACCAAGAAAGCAACTTTGGGCAGCTTAGAAAAAGATCATGGTTTATTTGGTTGGGAATTGTGTGTGCCACAAACCCCAGCTACCATGTTTTGCTAACCAGGTTTAAAGTTAGTTCACCGTTCCAGACAGTTCCATGCTTTTAAAAAAAAAATACCCTGCAGCGGAGAGCAATTTGCTTGTGTTATTACAAACATAGGGTGGATAAATTCTACTTGAGGGTAGAACAAGAAGCAATGGGTGGAAACTAATCAAGGAGAGAAGCAACTTAGAACTAAGGAGGAATTTCCTGACAGTGAGAACAATCAATAAGTGGAACGACTTGCCTGCAGAAGTTGTGAATGCTCCAACACTGGAAATTTTTAAGAAAATGTTGGATAACAGTTTGTCTGAAATGGTGTAGGGTTTCCTGCCTCGGCAGGGGGTTGGACTAGAAGACCTCCAAGGTCCCTTCCAACTCTGCTATTATGTTATGTTATGTTAAATATCGATGTTTTTGTAAAAAAAGAGGATTTTTATTTATTTTAAATAAAAAATATAAATTCAAATCGGATTTATTTTTATTTTTATCACATTTATTTTAACAAAATGCTTTTGGAATAAAAAAATATCTAAAGATAGTTTTCTATTTAAGATACACTAATAATTTAGTTTATTTAACATGAAATGGAGCTTAGTGATGTAGCATGAGGCTGTATATTCTGCAATGTATATTTACATTTTTGGTAAATTCACTCAGTGAATCCAAGCTCTGCAAGCTAAATAGGAAACCTTCATTTTGTTTGCAAATAATAATATTAAACATTCTAACTGCCAGCAAGAGTGAGTCCTTACATTTAAAGAGCGCCTGCCATTTCAGATCTATCCTGGCCATCTTTTATGTTTGGGCCTTCAGGCCTGCCACATCTTCTTCTGTGGGAAAATGGAAGGGAGGATTGCATAGAGTGTAAATGATATGTAGTCAAAATAACATTCCTTTCTCAGAGAGTCAAGGACACATTGCCCTGGCACCTAGAGTCGGATGTCTGGGAGGTGTCTTCAGTTTGGACGGTGAATGATTGGACCATGTAATGGACATGTGGGTGCTGGGCAGGGACTTGAACTTTCACTTGGGTGGGGAAAACCTGGAAACTTTCAGATCCGGGTTTTCCCAGATGTGCCAATATGACATCTCTAATAAAAACTAACTTTGAGGAAATCCAAGCCTCGGAGTTTTCTTTCATCAGGCATGTTACTTGGAAGCCTTTTGAGTATTGATTTAAAGCACAATTTAAATCGCGCTTTAAATCGATTTTAACCAAATCCAGCCCTGTACATACATGAAGGAGAAAGGAAACCATTCTGGACTTCACACTCACCACGTCGTAATTGGTTGGGGCTCGGCTCCGGGAGGCTACGACGCCAACGCCGGTGATGGGATCCATAGGCAGGTTGGCCAAAGCATCGGTGAGCTCTCTAACCTCAGGCATGGTGGACGGATCCTGTAAGACGAGAAGAATCCAGAGGCAGAGGCAGGTCACAATGCAGATTTAGGGATTTGATGCAACCTAAGACATTGCCTGTACCAGGCTGGGTTCTTTGTCTACCAATCCCCGTTAAGGGCTCACTTGTTCCGGTCTTGCTATTCAGGAGAAGTTTGAGTTTTGATCAGATAAGGGCTTCCTCTCCAGACAGTTTGCAAAAACGTTTTAAGAAGTGCTTGGAATAGAACACACAGGGCATCATCTCAATGAGAAAAAGATGAATTTTTTCCTCCTTGGTCCCAGGCAAAATAAAATAAAATAAAAACATGCAGGAGAAGACCAAAGAAAAGAAAAGAAAAAAGAGGGGGGAATTTCTAAGCATCAAGGCCAGCCTTTCCGTTCCCTGATATTTTAATTTTCCAGAACTAAAAGAAACATTTTATTTATTTATTTAGGGAATTTATACGGCCGCCTACTCACTTTGGGTAGCTCTAGGCCAGTGGTGGGATTTTACCGGTTCGCACCAGTTCGGTAGAACCGGTTGTTAAGTAGTTAAGCAGTTCGGACAACCGGTTGTTAGAAGAAATTTCCTTTTGTTTTTTTTCCCACTTTACAGGGTTAATCCCTCTGAATAGCTCCTATGCACATAGCTACGCCCACCTGGTCACATGGCCAGCTAGCCACACCCACCCAGTCATGACCAATAAGTCCCGCCCCAAAATAAGCCACGCCCATAGAACCGGTTGTTAAAAAAATTGAATCCCACCACTGCTCTAGGCCAATGGTCGGCAACCTTAAACACTTTAAAAGCCACAAAGGCTCTAACCAGAAGCCCCCCCCCGTTCAATTCTGGAGCCGACCAGAAGTCCGGTTCCCCCATCATACTCTCCTCCTAGCGCGGCGTCCTTTTTCCTCTGCCTGTCCTAACCGAAAGCCCTATCAATTGTGGAGCCGGCCAGCAACAGGGAGCCGCAGCAGAGGGATGAAACAGCCACATGCGGCTCCAGAGCCGCAGGTTGCCGACCCCTGCTCTAGGCGACTTGTAAATATACCTACTCGAATTGCTTCTACTCAAATCTCATCTGCTTTGAGGTCGCCCCGAAAGTGCTTTGACAAGCAACCACTAGGAAAAGGACTGAGGCGTGAAGAACTGATGCCTGAGCTTACTATTTTGTTCCTCTTCCCTCCCCATCCCGCTTTCCTTCCATGCCGTGTGTTCTGTCCCCACCCCCCACCTCAGTCCGGGAGGCACGAGCGATGACTTAATTAGACGGCAATTCAGCCCACGGCAGCTATCAGCTCTGGCAGCAAACTAGCGAGCGTCTGCCAAGTTTCTCTGTTATCTTTTCTTGATGCCGGCGAGTCAACCAGGAAACCAGGAACAAACAGCACTTCAGCTCAAGTTCTCTCTAAGCAGTTGATTTGTTCGCCACGGAGTAGTATAGCAGCCCCTGCTGCTTTTATACCCTGTGGGGTGTGGCTCCGTGACTCAGCACTTCCTAGGCCTGCCCCACCCCTGCTTCTGTTGTTCCCGCCTCTCCTGTCTATGAAACCTAGGGTCCAACCAGGACTGATTGTCCTCAGCTGGGTCTGGGAGCATTGCCTGGGCAGGGGGAGATACAGGAGACAGAGGCCTCGTTATGTCTTCCACCTGGCCTGCCTCTGGTTCCTGGAGCTGAGCCAGGGAAGCCGGCCCTGCAGAAGGCCCTTCCCCCTCTGACTCTCTGAGTCACTCTCTTGACAGGGGACCAGGCCCGGGGGGGTGGGGGGCTGGAGCCACAACACAGTGCTTTTTAAAACGTCCATTCAACGTCCATTATTCCTAAATTGCCGAGAGAAAGCTGTTTCCGTCTCGAAATTCAGACTTCAAGCTATCGAACAGAAAAAACAACAACGGGAGATTAAGGGGGGGGACACCTAAAACTGCAGAACCACCAAGAGTTTCCAGAGACCTCCATCTTCTAGAGTCGGATTTATATTGTTCTGGAATCCTTCTAGAGCGCTAGTTCGTCTTCTAGAGTTGAATTATATGGTTCTGGAATCCTTCTAGAGGCCGAACTCTTCTTCTAGAATTCAAGCTTATTTTTAAATATAACTAGAGTTCCAGCCCTTCTAGAATTTTGGACTGTATATTACATTATTCTGGAATCCTTCTAGAGCTCTAGTTCTTTTTATAGAATTCTAGAGTCCATTTGCGTTATTCTGGTCCAGGTGGAAGGCTAGATGGCTGGAGGGGCTTAAAACTGGAAAGAAAGGGTACTAAAATAGATTATTTCTCCCTCAGCCAGGACTGGTATTGTTAGCCAACAGGAAAAATGTCATTTTGCGGCACAAACGGAAATTTAACTTCTCCCAATCAGCCTTCTGCAGGAAGGAGGGAGGGAGGGAGGGAGGGAGGGAAGGAAGGAAGGAAGGAAGGAAGGAAGGAAGGAAGGAAGGAAGGAAGGAAGGAAGGAAGGAAGGAAGGAAGGAAGGAAGGAAAGAAAGAAACCAATGTGGTTTCCGGATCCTGGATTGTTTAAAATGCTTATGCCACACTGAGCTACTGACTGCATTCATACCAACCTGTGTCCTTGTAATGGCCTCCCACCTATTTCTCTAGGTGCATAAACACACACTCATAAAGGCACCTCTACATTCCTAGAAAGGTGCTCTCCTGCCCGAGAGAACTGGGGACGCCACCCACAAACCACACAATCAAGTACGTCCACTTTTCCCTCCCCATCCCTTCCAACTCCTTTGTGGTAGTGAGCTTTGAGAGACATCCTGGATGTCAAGGCATAAACCCGTAGGCCACACATCAAGAAACAACAACATTCATTGTTGTTTCACCAAATATGCAACTAATTGGCTGAATTGGATATATTACCACTTGCTATACTGGCATTTAGCAGTGTTTACTTTCATCACTCTAGTTTACAAAGACAACAACCTCTGGTGGCTCAGCAGACTAAGTCTGTCTGTTATTAACACAGCTGCTTGCAATTACTGCAAGTTCAAGTCCCACCAGGCCCAAGGTTGACTCAGCCTTCCATCCTTTATAAGGTAGGTAAAATGAGGACCCAGATTGTTGGGGGCAATAAAAGTTGACTTTGTATATAATATACAAATGGATGAAGACTATTGCTTAACACAGTGTAAGCACTAAGTCTTCGGAGAAGGCCGGGATATAAATTCAAATAAAAACAACAACAACAAAAACAACAACACCCCCCCCCCTTCACAAACAAGGAAACTACACGATGGCTTAGCAGGTTGACTGAACAAGCCTGCAGCAATCAATCTACGGTCAACCTATTCAGTACTTCCAACCTAAGATCTATTCCTAACTTGTCGGCACTACCTTATATTGTAGCTCTTCCTGGCTTCCCTTCCGCTTTCCTTGAGGGTGGGGTGGGGAATGAACTCTGATCAGCTCTTGTTAACCTAACAGTAGCAGTTTTTAAAATAAAATATAAAATAAACTACAGCTAGTCAAGATAGCCTGTTCCCGTTGTTGAGCTTTCAGCGTTCCCAAACGGCAATGCTGTAAATTTGTAACGCAATTTCAAGGGAACGCGGTCGGGAAAAGCTCTTTTTCTCCTCCCCCCTCCTCATTTAAAGGGTCTCTTCCTTGTTCACCCCGCTGGGACACACACACACACACCCCGCTTTTTCAATGGGGTCTCTTCCCACTGGACAAATGTTAAAAGCTTGGCAGCTCCAGAGAGGGGGATCCTTTGCAAGTGGGAACTAAGAAAGCAGAGAGACAATACCAGGGGGTGCGTTTGGAGTGGGTGGGCTTCAAACCGGAAGACACCCGACCTAGGTGCCATTCCAGGCGGGGAGGGTGGGGGGGGGGAGAGCTGGAGATGGGTGGGCAAGGCAACCCGGCCTGGCGTGCAAAGAAACTGGGGGGTCACGCAAGGAAAGACCCCACCTTTTAAGCGTGGCAAAGGCCCCTTTCATGCAACAAAGCAAAGTGGGGGGTGCCCAACACAAGGGGCTTTCAGGCATCCCCCCCACCCCAAAAAACAAAACAAAAACAACCAACCCAGGATTGGCAAAACAGCATCAAGGAAGCTGGCAGGATTGGAGCTCCTGCGATTCAAAAGAGCAGGCGTGCCTCCCACCCGGTTGTGGTTTTGGATTGGCTGGCAGAGATTTTTGCTCGCCTTGTATTGGGGAGGGAAAAAGAAAAAAAGAGGGAGGGATTAGGGAGGAGGAGTGGTGGGGGGGGGGCACGAGACAAAGCCGGCCCCTTGTTCTTTGCAGGGTCTCTCCCCCCTTTCTCCCCCCCACCAAGTCCCCAGCCTCCCCATCTCTAATCTTTGAAACAAGGGGGAGGGCTGCCCCCCACCTTTTAAGGAGAGGGAAGAGAGTTACCCCCATATATACACGTATATATATACATACACACACACACACACACAAAATATGCACCAGCCCTGCAAGGCCTCCGCGCGATTTAAGATTGGGGTGGGTGGGTGGGAGAAGGGTTCCCCCCAATGCACCCCCCCAAAAGGTGCATGTAAGGGAGGAAGGGAAGAGGGGGCGCAAAGGAGAAGGGGGCGCAGCAGGGCCCAGCCTGGGATAGGGGAGCAATGATTGTGGGGAGGGGGGAAAAGAGAGAGAGAGAGAGAGAGAGGCAGCCAGGCCTCAATGAAGGGGTTTTTTGGGGGGGGTGGGGGTGGGAGGGGGGAGACACTTAACTGTTGCCCGGGGCGCTGCTGATGGCGGCTGGTGGCGGCTCCCCCGTTTCAGGCAGAAGCAGCTTTTCATTGCCCGGCGGGGACCGGAGCGGAGAGCGGAGGAGGAAGAAGGAGAAGAAGAAGGAGGAGGGAGGGAGGAAGAGGAGGAAGAAGGAGAAGAAGAAGGAGCGAGGGAGGAAGAGGAGGAAGAAGGAGAAGAAGAAGGAGGGAGGGAGGAAGAGGAGGAGGAGGGAGGGAGGGAGGGAGGAGGAGGAGGCCCGGCGGGGCCCGCAGGAGGCGACGGTCCTTACCGGGCGGTGCAAAGGCGAGGCCCCCCCAAGCCCCGGCCCGATTCCCAAGCGGAGCAGTAGCCCGTCAAGCAGCCGAGCGAGGGCGGAGGCGAACGGGCGGCCGAGGCGAGCTGACACCGCCTTCCCCAACCCAACCCAACCCAACCCAACCCAACCGGGCGCTGCTCCGACAAGCCGACGCCGCTGCCTTCTTCGCCGCCGCGCTCCAGCCACAGAGCCCCCTGCCTCCCGGAGCCCGCACTGCCGCTTGCTTCGCTCGGCCGGCCTGCCTGCTTGCCTTCCTCCCACCCCCAGCCACCACTCTCGCCGCCCACCGGCCCCAGGCAGAAGCGGCGCAGCCCAGCCGCGGCCAAGCGAGGCTCGCTCCTGCCGTGCGCCCAGGGCGCACCGGGGACCCTCCCCGCCTTAGCCAAAAGCCTCGCCAAACCAAAGCGCGCCCGGGAACGCACCGGCCGGGCGGCGCGGGGAAAGGAGTCCCCCCCCCCCCCCCGGCCGAGAGCGAGGAGGGACGGGGAGCCCGGAAGTAGGTGGGGGTGGGGGTGGGGGGGAGGGGAGGGCGGAGGGCGCGCTCCAAGCCGAGCCTGCCTTTCCGCCGGCTTTGCTCGCCTGCCAGGAGGAGGAGGAGGAGGGGTTGAATGGGGGGGGGGACACACGGGGGCGGTGGAGGGCTTTGATCCCAGTGGCGCTCTTTGGGTGCCCTCCCCCCTCTTTTCTAGCTGCATCTTCTCTTGCAAGGAGTTTCACTAGTTGGCCTTAGGTTTATTGATTTGGCCTTTGCACATGGAATATTCAAGGCGATTGTCTGTCTGTCTGTCTATCTATCTCTCATCTATCTATCTATCTATCTATCTATCTATCTATCTATCATCTATCCATCTATCTATCTATCCATCCTACCTACCTACCTACCTACCTACCTACCTACCTACCTACCTATCAATGGATGATAAATGGAAGATGGATGATAGATATGAGAGGTAGATAGACAGCGAGATGGAAGATGGATGATAGATAGATAGATAGATAGATAGATAGATAGATAGATAGATAGATAGATCTATCATCTACCTCTTACCTATCCTACCTATCAATTTATCAGATAGATGATAGCTGGAAGATGGATGATAGATTACATAGATCTATCTATCTATCAATCACCTACCTACCTACCTACCTATCCTACCTACCTACCTATCTACCTATCAATCAGATATAGATGATAAATGGAAGATGGATGATAAATAGATTAATCTATCAAGTATCTCCCTACCTACCTATCTATTGTATCCATCTTCCATCTATCTATCTATCTATCTATCTATCTATCTATCTATCTATCTATCTATCTATCTATCTATCTATCTTCTCCCTCCCTGCCTCCCTCCCTCTCTTTCTCTCTCCCTCCTCCCTCTCTCTCCTATGTGCAATCTTTTGTATTCCCTCCATCAATCCTCTCAATGGGATGTAATAACTGATCAAATGAATAAATGCACTTTGAAGCTTACTCCTTTGTTATGTAGATGTATAGACAGACTTGGCACTTAAGATACAAACCCAACAGATCCATTCTCACCCACCCTTGAACCTCCAAATGGCTTAAACCAAGGATATCAAACTCAATTTCACTGAGGGCCGCTGTTGTGTCTGCGCCCCAGGCAGAAGCGGCGCAGCCCAGCCGCGGCCAAGCGAGGCTCGCTCCTGCCGTGCGCCCAGGGCGCACCGGGGACCCTCCCCGCCTTAGCCAAAAGCCTCGCCAAACCAAAGCGCGCCCGGGAACGCACCGGCCGGGCTGCGCGGGGGAAGGAGAGCCCCCCACCCACCCGGGCGAGAGCGAGGACGGACGGGGAGCCCGGGAGTAGGTGGGGGTGGGGGTGGGGGGGAGGGGAGGGCGGAGGGCGCGCTCCAAGCCGAGCCTGCCTTTCCGCCGGCTTTGCTCGCCTGCCAGGAGGAGGAGGAGGAGGGGTTGAATGGGGGGGGGGACACACGGGGGCGGTGGAGGGGCTTTGATCCCCGAGTGGCGCTCTTTTGGGTGCCCTCCTCCCCCCTCTTTTCTAGCTGCATCTTCTCTTGCAAGGAGTTTCACTAGTTGGCCTTAGGTTTATTGATTTGGCCTTTGCACATGGAATATTCAAGGCGATTGTCTGTCTGTCTGTCTATCTATCTCTCATCTATCTATCTATCTATCTATCTATCTATCTATCATCTATCCATCTATCTATCTATCCATCCTACCTACCTACCTACCTACCTACCTACCTACCTACCTACCTACCTATCAATGGATGATAAATGGAAGATGGATGATAGATATGAGAGGTAGATAGACAGCGAGATGGAAGATGGATGATAGATAGATAGATAGATAGATAGATAGATAGATAGATAGATAGATAGATCTATCATCTACCTCTTACCTATCCTACCTATCAATTTATCAGATAGATGATAGCTGGAAGATGGATGATAGATTACATAGATCTATCTATCTATCATCTACCTCTTACCTATCCTACCTACCTACCTACCTACCTATCTACCTATCAATCAGATATAGATGATAAATGGAAGATGGATGATAAATAGATTAATCTATCAAGTATCTCCCTACCTACCTATCTATTGTATCCATCTTCCATCTATCTATCTATCTATCTATCTATCTATCTATCTATCTATCTATCTATCTATCTATCTATCTTCTCCCTCCCTGCCTCCCTCCCTCTCTTTCTCTCTCCCTCCTCCCTCTCTCTCCTATGTGCAATCTTTTGTATTCCCTCCATCAATCCTCTCAATGGGATGTAATAACTGATCAAATGAATAAATGCACTTTGAAGCTTACTCCTTTGTTATGTAGATGTATAGACAGACTTGGCACTTAAGATACAAACCCAACAGATCCATTCTCACCCACCCTTGAACCTCCAAATGGCTTAAACCAAGGATATCAAACTCAATTTCACTGAGGGCCGCTGTTGTGTCTGCGCCCCCCGAGCCGGGCCCCCTGCCAGAAAGTGACTCGGAAAGTGAGGGAGAAGAGCCATCAGGACTTACCTCGGGAACACCGGCTTCCCTGGCTCAGCTCCAGGAGCCAGAGGCAGGCCAGGTGGAGCAGATAATGAGGCCTCCATCCCCTGACTCTTCCCCCCCCCAGGCCACACCTCCAGACCCAGCTGATGGCAATCAGGCCTGGCTGGACCCTAGGTTTCGTAGGCAGGAGAGGCGGGAATAACAGAAGCAGGGGTGGGGCAGGCCTAGGAAGTGCTGAGTCATGGAGCCACACCCCACAGGATATAAAGGCAGCAAGAGCTGCTGTGCCTCTTCGTAGCAGGCAAATTAACTGCCTAACTAAGAACTGAAGTACAGTTTGACTCATCGGCGTCGAGGGAGATAACAGAGACACTTGGCAGACGCTCACTATTTTGCTGCCAGAGCTGATAGTGCCGGCTAATTAAGCCATTGCTTGGACGGAGGCGAAGGGGGACAGAACAGCCGCATCAGAGTTGTGTTTGACCTGGGGGTGGGGTGCTGGGGTGTGTGTGTGTGGCCAGGGTGGACGTGGCCAGCTCAATGTCAACTCATGTTCGGGATGCCTGTGATGGCCAGAGCATTTTGCCAGCGAAAACAATCTCCTGACCTCCATTTTGGGCTGCGGCAAACCTCTGCCACCAAAAACAGCTCAGGAAGGTCGTGTCCGGCCCTCCTGAGCTACATTTTCGCTGGCAGAGACCCCGCGGGCTGGTCCTTTGCTGTTTCCAGGGCAGCCCCAGATCTAAGCACCCCATGGGCCGGATCTGGCCCCCGGGCCTTGAGTTTGACACCCCTGGCTTAAACACTTTTTAAAGCCAACCGCGGTCATTGTACGAAGGGCGGATATACAAATATTTTCAATAAATAAGAAGGATAAATACACAGTGCTAAGTTGCAGCCAAGAAGGCCCATTGCAGCTTAGCAGGACTCCGCCGCCTTCGACATGACCTGAGTTTAACTCATAGAATCATCTGTTACAATGTCCTTCCTGTCGAAGACTACTTCAGCTTCAATCGCAACAATACACGAGCACACAATAGATTTAAGCTTAATCTCCAATCTTGATTGCGGAAAATATGACTTCAGTAACAGAGTTGTTAATGCCTGGAATGCACTACCTGACTCTGTGGTCTCTTCCCAAAATCTCCAAAGCTTCAACCAAAAACTATCTACTATTGACCTCACCCCATTCCTAAGAGGTCTGTAAGGGGCGCGCATAAGAGCACCAGCATGCCTACTGTTCCTGTCCTAATGTTCCCTTTGATTGTATCCAATTTCTTATAGTTATTATATACTTATGCTTATATATATGTTTATATATCGTATAGTTATTTCATGTTTATGCTTATATATACTGTTGTGATAAATAAATAAATAAATAAATAAATAAATAAATAAATAAATAAATAAATAAATAAATAAAATGTGCGAATGTAGTAAGCTTACAGATTTTGCTTATGGTTTTGAACTAATCACAGAAGTTAGTTTTTTCCCTAACTTCTGATAGGACTGTCAGGAGAAAGCCAGAGTAAAGCGATTGCATGTTATAGGACACCATAAGCCCTAATTCCCAGCATGGAAGGGTGGATGGTAAAGATGATGGAGCTAGTAGAGATGGTGACATTGATTAATTATTATTTTTTTTAAAAAGTATTTAGTTTGGTTTCTACTTCCAAACTGCTTCTAGATATATATTTTTTGCTCAAAACCGAAAACAATGAAACTTTGAATTTAGGTGTCAGTGATTAGAATAATTTTGTAATTTTAGAAATGCGGTAAAATGTAAATGTAAATAATAAAGTTGTATTATTTTTGTATTTTATTGCACTGAAGTAATTCAACAGTCTTTGCCCCTTTTCTCTCTTCTTATTTTTCTGCCTTTTTCCTGACTCCTAATTTTTTCTTATTTTTCTAATAAGAAAGTTTGTGTTTTTCTAACAAACTTCTACCCTCGTTTTTTCTGCATTTTTATCGACTCATAAAATTTAATTTTTTTTATTTTATTTATTTATTTATTTTTCAAATTTATATACCGCCCTATCTCCCTAAGGACTCAGGGCGGTTCACAGGCAGTTAAAATACATATAAATACAGATTAAAAAACAACAATTAAAAAACTTATTCTATTGCCCAAATTTAAAATAGTATAAATAATAAAAACCCCTTAAAACCCATAACTTTAAAACCTAATCCAGTCCCGCGCAGATAAATAAGTGTGTTTTAAGCTCGCGACGAAAGGTTCGGAGGTCCGGAAGTTGACGAAGTCC
Source organism: Ahaetulla prasina (assembly GCF_028640845.1). NCBI lineage: Eukaryota > Metazoa > Chordata > Lepidosauria > Squamata > Colubridae > Ahaetulla > Ahaetulla prasina. The sequence goes on from NC_080554.1 coordinate 2,938,949, forward strand.
TGGAGGGAGTTCGTTCCAGAGGTGGGAGCCCCACAGAGAAGGCCCTTCCTGGGTGTCGCCAGACGGCACTGCCTAGCTGACGGCACCCTGAGGAGTCCCTCTGTGAGAGCGCACGGGTCGGTGAGAGGTATTTGCAGCAGTAGGCGGTCCCGTAAATAGCCCGGCCCTATGCCATGGAGCGCTTTAAAGATTGTCACCAGCACCTTGAAGCGCACCCGAAGGCCACAGGTAGCCAGTGCAGTCTGCGCAGGATAGGTGTAACATGGGAGCCACGAGGGGCTCCCTCTATCACCCGCGCAGCTGCATTCTGAACTAACTGGAGCCTCCGGATGCCCCTCAAGGGGAGCCCCATGTAGAGAGCATTGCAATAATCCAGGTGAGACGTCACGAGGGCGTGAGTGACCGTGCATAAGGCATCCCGGTCTAGAAAGGGGCGCAACTGGCGCACCAGGCGAACCTGCTGGAAAGCTCTCCTGGAGACGGCCGTCAAATGATCTTCAAAAGACAGCCGCTCATCCAGGAGAACGCCCAGATTGCGCACCCTCTCCATCGGGCCAGTGACTCGCCCCAACAGTCAGCCGAGGACTCAGCTGACTGTACCGGGATGCCGGCATCCACAGCCACTCTGTCTTGGAAGGATTGAGCTTGAGCCTGTTTCTCCCCATCCAGACCCGTACGGCTTCCAAACACCGGGACAGCACTTCGATAGCTTCATTGGGGTGGCCCGGTGTGGAGAAGTACAGCTGGGTGTCATCAGCGTACAGCTGGTACCTCACACCGAAGCCACTGATGATCTCACCCAGCGGCTTCATATAGATGTTGAACAGAAGGGGCGAGAGAATCGACCCCTGCGGCACCCCACAAGTGAGGCGCCTCACCCTATTTTAAAACAGAGGACACCATGAATCCTGAACTCCCCAGGAACTGAACTTGATTCAAGGGAGATTTTAGTCCACCCAACTCAGAATAAAAGAATAACAGCGATGGGAGGGACCTCGGAGATCTTCTAGTCCAACCAGGGGTGAAAGAAAGGAGGGAGGGAGGGAGGAAGGAAAAAGGAGAGGAAGGAAGAACTACAAATCTGGCACTAGATGCAGCTTCAGAGGATAATCCAGGGCTGGAAGGGATCTGGAGGTCATCTAGTCCAGGGGTCTCCAGCCTTGGCAACTGTAAGACTTGTGGACTTCAACTCCCAGAATTCCTCAGCCAGCAAAGCTTAGCAAAGTTGCTAAGGTTGGAGACCCCTGATTGTAGTCCAACCCTGCTCCAGCAGGACACTGTTAGTGAGTTTCTGTCTTTTGATCCCCCAGTCACATAGCCACACCCATCCAGTCACATGACCCCCACCAAGCCACGCCCACCAAGCCACACCCACAGATCCGGTAGGAAAGAAATTTAGATTTCACCCCCCTATACCATTTTAGACAAACGGCTGTCTGAAAGGAGACCAAAACAGAACCCAGTACATGCCTCCAGTCCCCAAGGCAGGCGAAAATAAAATATTTGAAAGGAAATACCAAGCGTCGTGAGAGTGAGGTCGTAAAACAGAACCGGGTTCCACGAGGGGCAAAAAAACTTTTACGAAGCTTGGAAAACAGGTTTGTGACCCAGGTCGGATAGCTAGCCTTCAGGAATGGACAGCTCCCCGGTTTGTCGTTGCCAGAATCTGTCTTCATTCCTACCCTTTCCCATAATTATATGGAATTTAGCCTGTTTCTCAAACCTAAAGGCGTTCCTTCCAATTTGCGGGCTGCACTCGGATGCAAAGAGGTGTCAAATTAAAAAAAAAAATACACACACACAAAAAAAATGATGCGCTATTTAGAAAGTCCTTCTAGAAAAACCTGCATTTATCGTAAAAGTCTAAGGAAAAAAAATATCAAAAAAGGAACTTCTGACAGAGTTGTGTTTGTTTTTTTTTACATAAATGCAGAAGTAAGGTCAGCCAGAGAGGGAATGCTTGGAGCTGGGCAGCCCAAAATCACTACTCTCAACCAGTGGTGATAATCCTTCATGGATTATCAGTGAGCGCCGAAATCACATGTGCATGGGCACCGCACACCAAATGCACGTATGCACAGTGCATGGCAAATGTGCGCTTCACGCAGAAAAACTTAACAAGATAAGTAGAACAGCGAGGGAGAACAGCTGTGCCGCACTGTTTAGATTCACTAGAATCTAGTTCCCACGGTCGTAAGTGTGAGAAACAGGTCATAAGGCACAATTTTCTGTGCCACAGTAACTGCTGTAAGTTGAGAATGACTTGTAATATATCATGTACTTCCTGGAGAAAATGTAACTCTGTTTTCCCCAAATGATGATAGTTGACTTACCGTATTTTTCGGAGTATAAGATGCACCTTTCTTCCCCAAAAAAGAATGTGAAAATCTGGGTGCGTCTTATACTCCAAATGTAGCCCTGCCTAGCTTCTCAAATGGAGGTTTCAAAGGCTGAAGAAAGCATCAGAAACGAAGCCCCCCCCCAAACAGCTTCAGAAACAAAGCCTCCAAACAGAGCTTCAGAAAAAAAGCCTCCAGAGCTTCAGAATAGAAGCCTCCAAACAGCTTCAGAAAAAAAGCCTCCAAATAGAGCTTCAGAATAGAAGCCTCCAAACAGAGCTTCAGAAAAAAAGCCTCCAAACAGAGCTTCAAAAACAAAGCCTCCAAACAGAGCTTCAGAAAAAAGCCTCCAAACAGAGCTTCAGAAAAAAGCCTCCAAACAGAGCTTCAGGAAAAAAGCCTCCAAACATAGCTTCAGAAAAAAGCCTCCAAACAGAGCTTCAGAATAGAAGCCCACAAACAGAGATTCAGAAAAAAAGCCTCCAAAGAAAAAAAGCCCCCAAACAGAGCTTCAGAGGCTTTTTTTCTAAAGCTCTGTTTCAGAGGCTTTCCGAGGCAGAAAAAAAAGTTTTTTTCTGAAACAGAGTTTCAGAAGTTTCAGAGGCAGGAAAAAAAGCAAGGCACAGAGCTCCCAACCAAGGAACCTGTTTCTAAAATTCACCTCTGGGAACAGCTGATTGGGGGTATTCCGGGAGGCCGATCCACCTGCCAATCAGCTTTTTTCTCATTTTCCTCCCCAAAAACTAAGGTGCGTCTTACATTCCGAAAAATACGGTATCTATTCGCCTCCGAACTGACTGGTTAGTAGCTGCTCGAGTTCAGTGTGTTGCGGGAACAGAGAGCCACAGAGCAGGACCAGAGTTCCCCAAATCCCATAATCCTGAATAACCACAGCGGCAGTTTGGGCCGGATGATCAAAAGAGCCTTGCCCGAATCTATCGTTCCGCAATAATGAGGAAGCCACAAAAGAAGTATTCTTCTCTGCTTTGTGTAAAACAAAAAAACTCTCTTGGATTAATGACCGAAACCTGTTCATTAACGGCTGCGGGGCCATCAATTAGAATTTAATTGCCAATTTCGATCCCCTGCCTCCTTTCCGAGGCTGACACTTCGAGTTTTTATGCCCGCTATGCCATTCTCAAGAATCTGGAAAAGGTGCCAACTTGAACACAAAGGAAGGCTGCGTTCCTCCGTTCTTTCGCAGCCTGGCGGCGGCTGATACCAAACAAGGGTTGGGTTTTAAAGCCGGCTCCTCCATTTTTAACCGACGCTCTGCTAATGTCGGATTCTCTTCTTGGATCCATCCAATCCCCTTTTCGCTTTGAAGCGGGCGAAAGGGAAACCAAAATCCAGAGGTGGCCGCGTGCAGGCCATGTGCCTCGTAAGGTTACCCCGATGCCGTAGCGTAAGGTTACTATTTATCTAACACGAGCGGAGTTGGCGCACGCATCTGGCGCCTGGCACTTACTGCAATTATTTATGACTTCCACCAAGATTTAAAAGCTCATCGCCCGGCCTTGTAATGCAGTAACTGATTGCACGGCTAATGTAATTAAGGGGAGATGATGATGTCCACGTGGCGCGGCAGATGGTGGTATCCGTTGCGATTGGCAGCGCACAACTGGCAGGCAACTGCACAAGGGCAGTGAGGCCCCGGCAGCTGGAGCCTTCATCGCCATTGGCCTGGAAATAATGGCAGGGTGAGAGAAGAAAGGAAGGAACAAAAGGATCTAGAGATTTGGCTATGCGCCGTGAAAGTCAAGATTGGCTTTGGCGGCCGCCCTAGACAGACCTTGGTCCTTCAGGTCTTCCCGTGGTGGTCTTTGCTGCTTTAATTGAGTCCTTGCACCTGGCTGCTGTTCATCATCAATCATCTTCATCGTAGTTGGAAGGGGCCTCAGAGGTCTTCTAGCCCAGCTCCTTGCTCAAGCAGGAGACCCGACGCCATTTCAAAGGGATGCCCAATCTCTTCTTAAAAGCCTCCGGTGATGCAGCGCCCACAGCTTCCGAAGAAGGCAAGCCCTTCTACTGGTTCAGGGGTGAAATCTAAATTTCTTTCCTACCGGTTCTCTGGGCGTGGCTTGGTGGGCGTGGCTTGGTGGGAGGGGGTCATGTGACTGGATGGGTGTGGCTTGATGGGGGGTCATGTGACTGGATGGGCGTGGCTATGTAACCATGTGACTGGGGGACAGAAACTCACTAACGATGTCCGGCTGGAGGAGGGTTGGACTACATGACCTCCAGGTCCCTTCCAGCCCTGGATTATCATCTGAAACTGCATCTAGTGCCAGGTTTGTAGTCCTTCCTTCCTCTCCTTTTTCCTCCCTTCCTCCCTCCCTCCCTTTTTCTTTCTTTCTTTCTTTCTTTCTTTCTTTCTTTCTTTCTTTCTTTCTTTCTTTCTTTCTTTCCTTCCTTCCTTCCTTCTTTCCTTCCTTCCTTCCTTCCTTTTCCTCCTATCCTCCTCCCTCCTCCTCCCTCCCTCCCTCCCTCCTTTCTTTCTTTCTTCTTCCTTCCTTCCTTCCTTCCTTCCTTCCTTCCTTCCTTCCTTCCTTCCTTCCTTCCTTCCTTCCTTTCCTTTTTCCTCCTATCCTCCCTCCCTCCCTCCCCCCCTCCTTTCTCTTTCCTTCTTTCCTTCTTTCTTTCTTTCTTTCCTTCCTTCCTTCCTTCCTTCCTTCCTTCCTTCCTTTCTTTCTCTCTCTCTCTCTCTCTCTCTCTCTTTCTCTCTCTCTCTCTCTTAAACGACCCAGCCCCATTTTTTGCCTTCACCCCCCCCCCCCGCCATTTTTTGCCTAGCAGGCTTCAGCTTTTTTACCTTTTAAAAATGCTTTTAAAAGTTAAAAAAAAAAGCCTCTAACAATCAGGCACCTCAGCCAGGATCGTCAGAGCCTTGTTTTAACCCTTTAATGCATTTTTTTACAACCTCTTCGGCTGAAGAGATTGTTAAAAAAATTCTTTTAAAAGCAAAAAAAAAACCAAAAAAACCCCAAGGCTCTGACGATCTCATGGCTCAGCTGGGCATGGGTGGGAGGGAGTTTTGCTACCGGTTCTCCGAACCACCCGCTGCCATTACTACCAGATTGGCCGATCCGGTCCGAACCAGGAACACTTCAACTCTGCACTGGTTGATTGTCCTCACTGTCAGAAAACTTCTGACAGTGGTAATAACTACTTGGGCCTCGGTCACAACATCTATTACAATGTCCTTCCTGTCGAAGACTACTTCAGCTTCAATTGCAACAATACACAAGCACACCATAGATTTAAGCTTAATTTGAACCACTCCAATCTTGATTGTAGAAAATATGACTTCAGTAACAGAGCTGTTAATACTTGGAATACACTACCAGACTCTGTGGTCTCTTCCCAAAATCCCCAAATCTTCAACCAAAAACTGTCTACTATTGACCTCACCCCATTCCTAAGAGGTCTGTAAGGGGCGTGCATAAGAGCACCAGCGTGCCTACCGTTCCTGTCCTATTGTTTTCCTTCGTTATATCCAATTAATATAGTTATTACATACTCATACGTATATATATATACTTATATACGGTATAGTTATTTCATGCTTACGCTTATATATATTGTGTGACAAAACAAATAAATAAATAAAGATTGAGAAACCTGCACAACATAGACACTTGAAGGAGATGGTAAGATCAAACAAAATGGTCTCATCTTCCATAATTTTTAACCATCCTTTTGGATCAAAAAACGCCATGGTGGCTCAGGGCGCAGCGGTTAAAGGTAAAGGTAAAGTTTCCCCTCGCACATAGGTGCTAGTCATTCCCGACTCTAGGGGGCGGTGCTCATCTCTGTTTCAAAGCCGAAGAGCCAGCGCTATCCAAAGACGTCTCCGTGGTCATGTGGCCGCATGACTCAACGCCAAAGGCGCACAGAATGCCATTCTCTTCCCACCAAAGGTGGTCCCTATTTTTCTCCTTGCATTTTTTTTAAGTGCTTTCGAACTGCTAGGTTGGCAGAAGCTGGGACAAGGAACGGGAGCTCACCCCGTTACACGGCAGCACTAGGGATTCGAACCGCTGAGCTGCCGACCTTTCGATCGACAAGCTCAACGTCCTAGCCCCTGAGCCACCGCGTCCCCTGGTGCGGTGGTTAGACTGCAGTATTGCAGGCGAATTCTGCCGACTGCCGGAAGTTCGATCCTGACAGGCTCAAGGCTGATTCAACTTTCTCATCCTTCCGAGGTGGGTAAAGCGGGGACCCGGATCATTAGGGGCAAGATGCTGACGACTCTGTAGACTTGGGTATATAAGCCTTAAGAGCTATTGCTATCACTAGGAGGAATTTGAAAGACTTTAGCAAGCATTCTGAGGCTAACAGAAAAGAAACAAACCAATAAATATTTTCATTCTACACTACCTAGAGTTACTTTGCAGAGCAAGATGTGTGGCCTATAAACACAAACACACTCGCTTGGAGAGAAGAAAAAAAATAAATGAAAACTTGCCCCCAGCTTCTTCCTTAGTGGAGCTCTTGCTTCACAATCAGGAGGTTGCGAGTTCGATCCTAGGTGGAGGCAGATGTGGGGTCTCCTGCTTGGGCAAGGGGTTGGACTAGATGACCTGCAAGGTCCCTTCCAACTCCGTTAATCTGTTGCTGTTGTTTTTAAATCTCTCCTAAACCCTTTGAAAGCCTCGTTCAGCTACCCACCTCTTTCAAATCTGGAGTTGAAAGTCAGACTTCCTGAGGGCAGAAAATCACAAGTCACCAAGCCACAACCAGCCAGCTTTTAAGGCTGAGAAGCGCAGGAAAAAGAGGACCAGGATTAAACTCAGTTGGTTATTTAAAAAAAAAAGAAAAGAAATTGCACTTCCGTGTTAATAAAGAGCAGCTGATTGCTTTGGTGGCTTCATCCTGGCAGGCAATAAAGAGAATTAACAATTGCTGTGTCAAATGTCAGAGAACCTTACATTGACCAAGAAATTAAACTCTGCTGACTCAGATGTCTGAGAGCTTTGGCCAAAACCTTAATAGGGATGCTATTAAGGACTTAACATGCTATAAATACATATGCCCATCCCTTTTGTAGATATAATCCTACTTACTCACAAGCAGGCATGGACCAATGCTGTTGTCTTCCTCCTCCTCCTCCTCCTCCTCCTCCTCCTCCTCCTCCTCTTCCTCCACACACCCCACTCCCTTCTAGCCCTGATGATATTACCTAGCTGGGTCGTGAAACGTCTCCAAGAGAAACCACCAAGCTCAGAAAGCACCCAAAGACTCCACAGTCCTCTTCCTCCACACACCCCACTCCCTTCTAGCCCTGATGAGGTTACCTAGCTGGGTCGTGAAACGTCTCCCAGAGAAACCACCAAGCTCAGAGAGCACCGAGAACCCCCATAGCTCAACCCTGATGTAGAAATACTCTCTTCTATTGAAACATGAACCAGTGGTGAGTAACAACCAGCATTCTAAGGCAGAACCACGAATTTCACTGCGCCGTCACACCGCAAAACCGGGGTGGGTTCTACTTGTCTTTACTACTGGTTTGCAACGGGATCGCGCACACTGAGCTTCTGCGCACGCTGAGCTTCTGCGCAGATCATCTATAACAAACTCCAGGTGGGTAGGTGGAACCTCCCCCGGTTTTACTACCGGTTCGCAAGAACCGGACCGAACCGGGGGCAACCCACTCCTGCCCCAAACCTCCGCCGTTCAAAATCGAGGAATTTTTGTTCCACAGATTTAAACTTCTTTTCATTCCCTCTGCCCCCCCCTACCGCCCCACCCCAGTGGGTCCTGTGGGCTGTATTTTCAACCCCAGCTGCAGGTGGAAGTAGAGCCCCCCCACCCCAGCTAGAACTAACGAAGTCAATGATAAATTGGAGACGTGGCCTCTGCAAAGCAACAATAGTTTTAATCGTCAAATATACGCATGCATTATACGTGTGTGTGTGTGTGTTTGTTGCCGCAAAACAAAGGTTAATGTTTTTTATTGTTCAATGTCATGTTTGTAGCCAATTGTAGGGGGAAAAGAATTGTTTGTGGGGGGGGAGAGAAGGGGGGGCTGAGCCCAAGCTTGGTGATTAATTGCCGCGAAACTTGTGGATCTACAATTATTTGGCGGCGGTGAACAAATAAACGTCTTCCGTATTCATCATATTCAAATGAGGCAGTAAAATAAATGACGCCGACGTCGTTGACGAACAAAACCTCTTTTTTTTGGGGGGGGGTGTTGTTGTTGCTGTTTTTTGCCATTGCGAAAGGTACTAAACAAAAAAGAGAGAGAGAGAGGAGACAGAGAGAGAGAGAGAGAGAGAGGGGAGGAGGGGAAAAAAAAGGAGAAATGGTAAATGAGATACAGCTCTTGTCAAGGGATCGGGGACTATTTGTCTTCACACAACTGCAGCGCTGGGCTGACCTGTCCCTTGCTGGTTTTAATTTATGTCAGGAGATGTGCTTTCATTATGCGCTTCTGATGAAAACGAAGCTGTGGTTTATCATAAAGAATCTCTCTCCCTCTCTCTCTCGCTCTCTGTCTCTCTCCATCTCTCTTTCTCCGTCTCTCTCTCTTTTTCCATCTCTCTTTTTCCATCTCTCTTTCTCCGTCTCTCTATCTGTTTCTCTATCTCTCTCTTTCTCCATCTCTCTTTCTTGCTCTCGCACTCTCTTTCTCCATCTCTCTCTCTCTCTTTCTCTGTCTCTCTGTCTCTCTCTTCTCCCTCCCTTCCTCTCTCTGTGTTTCTCTCCCTCTGTCTCTCTCTTTGTCTATCTCTCTTTCTCCCTCTCCCTCCCCTCTCTCTTCTCCCTCCCCTCTCTCTTTCTCCCTCCCCTCTCTCTTTCTCCCTCCCCCTCTTTCTCCCTCCCCTCTCTCTTTCTCCTCCCCTCTCTCTTTCTCCCTCCCCTCTCTATTTCTCCCTCCCCTCTCTCTCTCCCTCCCCTCTCTCTTCTCCTCCCCTCTCTTTCTCCCTCCCCTCTCTCTTTGCGTTTCTCTCTCTGTCTCTCTCTTTTCCATCTCTCTCTCCTCTCTCTGCATTTCTCTCTCTGTCTCTCTCTTTCTCCATCTCTCTGTCTCTCTCTCTCTGTCTCTCTCTCTGTCCCCTCTCTCTGCATTTCTCTCTCTGTCTCTCTCTTTCTCCATCTCTCTGTCTCTCTCTCTCTCTGTCTCTCTCTTTCTCTGTCCCCCTCTCTCTGTGCGTTTCTCTCTCTCTGTCTCTCTCTTTCTCCATCTCTCTATTTCTCCATCTCTCTGTCTCTCTCTCTCTGTCTTTTCTTTCTCCATCTCTCTCTGTCTCTGTCTCTGTCTCTCTCTTTCTCCCTTCCCCTCTCTCTGTGCATTTCTCTCTCTCTCTCTCTCTCTCTCTCTCTCTCTCTCTCTCCATCTCTTTATTTCTCCATCTCTCTCTGTCTCTCTCTCTGTTTCTCTCTCTCTCCATCTCTCTCTGTCTCTCTCTCTGTCTCTCTCTCTCTTTCTCCCCCTCTCCACATGTGTGCAGGCCTTAAGATCACCTTCTCCCCCCCACTCCTCCTCCCCCACTCCCATAACTCTCCTGCCGATAGAAGTTCTGTTTTCCATTAGCTTCCATCCTGCCCGGTTAAAGTACCCAGGTACCACTTGCAAGCCTCTCCCATCATTCATCATAATTTTGCTTTCCACTTTGTCACAGCTTGGGTGTTTAAGGAAGATAGATGGCTCAAGATGTATCCCTTTCAGAGGCTCTTTATGCTCCGGTGAGTGTGTCCGATGCAAAATTAGTTTGCCACTTTATTATTTCCCTGCGAGTGTTTGTCACAAGCGGCCTCGTTGTCTCTCCCCTACCTGGTGCGGCTTGCCGGCTGCCAATCAGGAAAGCCGGCAGGGGAACGAGGCAGAAGCAACGAGGGCTGGCCTGTGTTAGCCCCCGTTGACCCCTTGGGGGCCTAAGAAAAGGTCGTATCAAGAAGGCCGGGCTTATTATTCAAGGGGAATGAGGGGGGGTGTTTAGGACAACACTCAAGTCAACGGAGTGGGATTTTGAGGCTTTTTTTTTTTACTTTTAAAAGCATTTTTTTTGGGCAAAGAAAAAAATGCTTTTACAAGTAAAAAAACAAAAACCCTCTGAGGATCGCGCAGCTCAGCTGGGGCAGAGGAGGGCAGGGATTTTTGCTACCGGTTCTCCGAACCACCCGTTGCCATCGCTACTGGATCGGGCGATCCGGTCCGAACCGGGAGCATTTCACTCCTGCCTCCATCCTTTTTAAGCAACATGTTGCAGGCCTCTCGTAATTCACCCTTGGGCTAGTCCCTTCCAAAGCTTCTCCCGCTATAATAGCAAAGAAAGGAAACATCTCCAGATGTAAGTCAACCCATTGACAAAATGCCTTCTCCTGCGGCTCCCAACTGGGTCAGAACGAATGTTTCCCACAAATTGCGAACAAGCATTACCCTCCATCTCCCGCCTTCTAGGTGTGAACAGAATGGAAATGAATAGGTATGTTTTTTTACGGTATTTCAGAGGTGTCATGTCTAGCAAGAGGCTATTTGCTTCGCCGAAGAGAGAAGAAAGAAACGAGCAGTGGCTTTCCTTGTTGCTTGCTGAGCACAGAGCTGGTCTCCAAAGGGTTGCGCAGTGTTGTGCCTCACCCGCCCTCCTCTCTGCAGCCGGGCCCCTCCCATCTCCTGCTATCTGAGTCAGAGTCTGATAATGAAGAGGAATGGCCTGGCATGCCTCCAATCCCCAGCCCTGGCACCATGCCCGGACAGAATGTCAGGAATGAGCAAACAAACCTCCCTTCTACAGCGTGTGCGCACGAAGCCAGCCACGTGCTAGAATTGCCGGCAGGAGGACGGAGAGTCACAGTGGACGGATCCCCGCTTCCGGAGAATGGAGAGGCGACGTTAGCAAAAGGAAGGGAGGGGCAGGCCTGGATAAGTGCTGAGTCATGGAGCCACACCCAATGGCCTATATAAAGGGTCTGCTTTTTGGCATTCCTTGAGTCAGGCAAAGTCTCATCTGGTTGCTGAAGTCACACCTTGGATTCCTGCCTGCCCTGAAAACTCTGAAAGGAATTTGGCAAAGCTGCAGAGGTTTCGTGGCCACGCTTGATACAGACTTCCCAGACCCGGCCGTCGGAGGGGGAGGGGGACACGACACGCGGAAGGAATTTTTATCGCAAAAACATCCCAATTAATTTTGAAGGAGGAAAAGCTTGCTGAACGGTTCAGGAATGCGAAAAGACGATGTGTGTGTGTGTGTGATACGATAGCCCTCTTCCAGGATTTGAGGGGCTGTCACAGAGAAGAAGGGGGTCAGGAATGACAGGACAAGAAGTAAAGGATGGAAGCTTATCAAGAGCGAGCCAACCTAGAATTAAGGAGAAATTTCCTGACCGCGAGAACAATTAATCAGTGGAACGGCTTGCCTCCAGAAGTTGTGGCTGGTCCATCACTGGATGTTTTTAAGAAGAGGTTGGACTGCTATTTGTCCGGATTCGTACCCTATTTCCCCCCAAAACAAGACATCCCCTGATAATAAGCCCCAATCGGGCTTTTGAGCGCATGGCAATAAGGCCAAGCACTTATTTCAGGGTTCAAAAATAAATAAATAAAAATAAGACAGGGTCTTATTTTCAAGGAAACATGGTATAGGGCAGGCAGGAGTCTCCAAACTTGGCAACTTCAAGACTGGTGGACCTCAACTCCCAAATTTCCTGCTGGCTGGAGAACTCTGGGGAATTGAAGTCCACAAGTCTTAAAGTTCCCAAGTTTGGAGACCCCCCCCCGGTAGAGAGTCTCCTGCTTGAGGAAGGAGTTGGACTCAAAGATTCAGCTCCAAGATTCCTTCTATATTCTGGCTGAGTGGTCCTTGGGACTTCCTAAGCTTGGATGTTTCCTTGCAGATGTGGAGTATTGATGATGTTACCTAGTCGGGTCACGAAACGTCTGCAAGAAAACCACCAAGCTCAGAGAGCACCAAGGACCCCACAGCCCTCCTCCTCCTCTTCCTCCTCCTCCTCCTCCTCCTCCTCCTCCTCCTCCTCCTCCTCTCTACAAACCCCACTCCCTTCTAAGTGATGATTCTCCTCTGTCTGTATTCTGTATTCTCTTCTGGTTTTTCGCCTGCCCCGCCGTCGTTGGTACTCAAAACTTGCACAGTTCACGCAAAATGAAGCCTTTCACCCATTCTACCACACGATGGCGCCGTTGGTACCTCGCACAAGCATTCAAGGCTCCTGCAAGAATTCAAAGCATTAAATATAGGTGAGACAGGAAGGCGGAGTAACAAGGACAGTTTAAACCACCAGCAGAATTTAAAGGTTACATTGCAAGAAGCAAAGCCAGTCACAAACGATATTAGTTAGCGCCACGTTTTTATCCAGTAGCAACTCTGGATATAACGCAGGGGAGAAATCCAGCAGCTTCCGGAGAACCGGTAGCGGAAATTTTGAGTAGTAGTTCGGAGAACCGGCAAATACCACCTCTGGCTGGCCCCAGAGTGGGGTGGGAATGGAGATTTTGCAGTATCCTGCCCCTGAAGTGGGGGAGAAATGGAGATTTTGCAGTATCCTTCCCCTGGAGTGGGGAGGGAATGGAGATTTTGCAACATCCTTCCCCCAGAAGTGGGGAGGGAATGAGGATTTTGCAGTATCCTTCCCCTGGAGTGGGGAGGGAATGGAGATTTTGCAGTATCCTTCCCCCAGAAGTGGGGAGGGAATGAGGATTTTGCAGTATCCTTCCCCTGGAGTGGGGAGGGAATGGAGATTTTGCAATATCCTACCCCCAGAAGTGGGAAGGGAATGGAGATTTTGCAGTATCCTTCCCCCTGAAGTGGGGAGGGAATGGAGATTTTGCAGTATCCTTCCTCCAGGAGTGGGGTGGGAATGAGGATTTTGCAGTATCCTTCCCCTGCCATGCCCACCAAGCCAAACCCACAGAATCAGTAGTAAAAAAATTTGGATTTCACCACTGATACAAAGGAGGAGGAAGTGGGGAGCTCCACCAGTTATTTCATCTAGGTCTGCTGCTCGTTGAGGAGCGGGTTGGACTAGAAGCTCTCCAGGGTCCCATCCCACCCTATTATTCTATGGTCTACGGGTGTTTTCGTTGCCTGCTCACGAGTGCGGTTCGGTTGCGTCTTAAAACACAAGAGTAGCCAAGAGATTTCAGCTTCTCCAGGGGATGATCCCAACTAATTAAGGATCAAAGCCATATCAGAGTAAAGATACAGAACATCTCTATAAGAGCTTCCACGCTGACCCAAATATGTGGAGACAATTTACCTGATCTTGGTGGGGATCATCCATTGTTAGCAAGATCTCAACCCACCCAAAAGTGTTAATATTACACTCTTTGCAAAATCTGAATGAATCTCTCTCTCTCTCTCTCTCTCTCTCTCTCTCTCTCTCTCTCTCAATCTCTATCTATCATCTATCTATCTATCTATCTATCTATCTATCTATCTATCTATCTATCTATCTATCTATCTATCTATCACAACATGACCTTCCTAGTTCACAAAATTCAAAGGAGCAATAGGGGAAACCATGGTTTATTATTTCATTTCTGCATTTAAGGGGTCTATCCCTATTAAAGGGTCTATCCAGTGGTGGGATTCAGCCAGTTCGCACCACTTCGGGAGAACCGGTTGTTAACTTTCTGAGCAGTTTGGCGAAGTGGTTGTTGGAAGAAATCATTAGGGCAGAGAACCGGGAGTTAAATTCTTTGAATCCCACCACTGGGTCTATCCGATGCTCTTCCCCAATTTCTGTGCCAACTCAGAAAGGTCAAACTGCCCAAGGAGCTACTGATCCAGTTCTACAGAGGAATTACAGAGTCTGTCATTTGCACCTCTATAACTGTCTGGTTTGGTTCTGCAACCCAACAAGAAAAACACAGACTTCAGAGGATAATTAGAACTGCAGAAAAAATAATTGCTACCAACCTGCCTTCCACTGAGGACCTGTATACTGCACCAGTCAAAAAGAGGGCTGTGAAAATATCTACAGACCCCTTCACATCCTGGACATAAACTGTTTCAACTCCTACCCTCAAAACGACGCTATAGAGCACTGCACATCAGAACAACTAGACACAAGAACAGTTTTTTCCCGAAGGCCATCACTCTGCTAAACAAATAATTCCCTCAACACTGTCAAACTATTTACTAAATCTACACTACTATTAATCTGCTCATCGTTTTCATCACCAATCTCTTTCCACTTATGACTGTATGATTGTAACTTTTTGTTGCTATCATTAAGGGTTAAATTGCAACCTATGACTATCATTTGTGTTGTAAATGTTGTACCTTGATGAACGTATCTTTTCTTTTATGTACACTGAGAGCATATGCACCAAAACAAATTCCTTGTGTGTCCAATCACACTTGGCCAATAAAAAATTCTATTCTATTCTATTCTATTCTATTCTATTCTATTCTATTCTATTCTATTCTATTCTATTCTATTCTATTCTATCCATTAGTGGGGAGGTAAGCTGAAGGATCTTCCTTGGTTCTACTTGGCTATTCAGAAGAGGAAGAGCCGGTTTGGTGTAGCGATGAAGGCATCAAGCGAGAAACCAGGAGACCATGAATTCTAGCCCTGCCTTTGGCATGAAGTCAGCTGGATAACCTTGGGCCAGTCACTCTTTCTCAACCCTAGGAAGGAGGCAACGGCAAACCGCTTCAGAAATCTTGCCCAAAAAATCCCAGATGCACTGGTCGAGACAGTGACCCGTAACTTAAAACATGGTTAAAGGTGTTGTGTAAACACAGCCTCTAGGTGAGATACTTACCTTTCAAAAAGACGTGATTATCCCAACTAGGGGTGGAACGCTGCCGGTTTAACATCCGGTTCGGTGAGCGCACTCTTCGCGCTGAAAATGGAGCGTTTAGAAACTCAGCTGCTTACCTTCCAAGTCAGCAACAGTAAGTAGAACAACGGGGCGGGGGAGGGATCAGCTGTGCTGCGCAATTGAGATGAGCTAGAAAGCAGGAAATAAAGGACAGGATAAGGCAGGCCCGGGGGGGCGGGGCCAGCTGATCATCGTAGCTACCAGTTCGCCCGAACCGGTCTGAACCAATTGAACTCCACCTCTGATCCCAACCCAAAAGCTGGACCTTGAGCGTCTGCGTCGCATGCTGCCAACAACTCCATTAAAGATCTCCGCGGGTCCCGGGGAAAGCTTGGCTTGACTTGCTCGCTTCAATGTTTTGTGGCTGAGCTGAGATCCGATTTCTCTTGACGGAAACTTCGCCTCCACAACTCTCGCTGCAAACTAAGCCAGAAGGCACAATCTGACAAGATTTGGTAAAAGAACGGAGACGATGGCCTCCTGATAGAGATGAGGAGGTCCACGAGGGAATAGCAACCATTGCTCAGTGTAAGATGCAAAGGCAAGGGAACGTAGCCACAGAGAGAAACCTTCCGCTGTCATTCTGAGCTCCCCTTCTGAAGCCCACCGAAAGGGTCCAGATGCATTAAGATGTCAGATTAGCTAAGATAGGAAGGAGACGGTGCCTCCGAGATGGTGCCCATGGAGGGTTTTTGGAAGAAGAGAAAGTTATTTAGCCTCCGGCTGAAGAAAATATGGGCCAACCCAGTGCCCTCAAGAAGTTTTACAGGGCTAGCTGAAATCCAGTTGGCTCGGCTGATGGAGGAAAGGGTTCTGCAGAACTCTCTTCACTTTTAAAGGCTCCCTGGGAGGTTGAAATTTATTTATTTTTATATTTTGTCACAACAATATATGTAGGTATCATACAAAAAGATTATATAGTATATAAACACATATATGGGTAAATATAAGGAGGTATAAGCATATATATATATAGGAAGAAGAAAAGAAAAACAATAGGACAGGAACGGTAAGCACGTTTGTGCGCTTATGCACGCCCCTTATGGTCCTCTTAGGAATGGGGTGAGGTCAATAGTAGAAAGTTTTTGGTTAAAGCTTTTAGGATTATGAGAAGAGACCACAGAGTCAGGTAAAGTATTCCAAGCATTGATGATTCTGTTACAGGAGTCATATTTTCTGCAATCTAGATTAAAGCGGTTGACATTAAGTTTAAATCTATTGGTTGCTCTAGTATTATTGCAATTAAAGCTGAAGTAGTCTTTGACAGGAAGGACATTACAGTAGATGATTCTGTGAGTTAAGCTTAGGTCTTGTCGAAGGCGACGGAGTTCCAAGTTTTCTAAGCCTAGGATTTCAAGTCTGGTGGGATAGGGTATTTTATTGTTTTCAGAGGAATGGAGAACTCTTCTTGTAAAATATTTCTGGACACGTTCAATTGTATTGATGTCAGAGATGTGGTGAGGGTTCCAAACAGGTGAGCTGTATTCTAGAATTGGTCTAGCAAATGTTTTATATGCTCTGGTTAGTAGTGTGGTGTTTTTGGAAAAGAAGCTACGCAAAATTAGGTTTACAACTCTTAGAGCTTTTTTTGCTATGTAGTTGCAGTGGGCTTTGGCACTTAGATCATTTGACATGAAAACTCCAAGGTCTTTAACGGGATGGGGGTCGTCTGTAAGGTAATGTCCATCTAGTATGTATTTAGTTTTTGGGTTCTTTTTTCCTATATGTAAGACTGAGCATTTGCTGGTTGAAATTTGGAGCTGCCAATTTTTAGACCAAGCGGTTAGATGATCAAGGTCGTTTTGAATGATAGAAGTAAATGCCAACAAAAGAAGAAAATTCTCTTGCTGGCCAGGAGACCAAAAAAAAAAAGGAGGGAAGAGGGGAAAAATATATTAAAAAAACGCAGTCTTGGCATTGATTCTTAAAGCTGAATACTAGTTCTTAATTGCCAGACACTGATTTATTAAACTTCAGTGAAGAGAAGAGAGCCTAGATGAGCTGGTCTTTTAGCAGAGCTGAAGGGTTGGATCTGTTATTGATCATCTCTCTTGGATGCAGCCTGATTAATAGTCTTGCTGGAATCTAGTAAATACCTCATTTAAGAGGAAGACTTTAAAAACAAACAAAATCCCAAATCCTTCTAAACAGTATATGGGGAGGAGACCACTACAAAATCCTAGAGGTGTAGGCAAGGAGGAGGAGGAGGAGGAGGAGGAGAAAGAAGGAAGAGGAGGAGGAGAGGAAGGGGAGGAGGAGGAGGAGGAGAAGGAGAAGGAGAAGGAGAAAGGAGGAAGAGAAAGAAGGAAGAGGAGGAGGAGGAGGGGAAGAAGGAAGAGGAGGAGGAGGAGGAAGGAGAAGGAGAAGGAGGAAGAGGAAGAGGAGGAGGAGAAGGAAGAGGAGGAGGAGGAGGAGGAGGAGGAGAGAAGAAGGAAGAGGAGGAGGAGAGGAAGAGGAGAGGAGGAGGAGGAGAGGAGAAGGAGAAGGAGGAAGAGGAAGAGGAGGAGGAGAAAGAAGGAAGAGGAGGAGGAGGAGGAGGAGGAGAAGAAGAAGAAGAAGAAGAAGAAGAAGAAGAAGAAGAAGAAGGAGAAGAAGAAGAAGAAGAAGAAGAAGAAGAAGAAGAAGAAGAAGAAGAAGAAGAAGAAGAAGAAGAAGAAGAAGAAGAAACAGCTTAGTTTTTTTCTTGTAGATATTTCATTGTCCAACTAGGTAGTATCCTCAGTGCTAGATGGAAGTGGGGATTGCAGAGAGGAGGAGGAGGAGGAGGAGGAGGACGACTGTGGGGGTCCCTGGTGCTCTCTGAGCTTGGTGGTTTTCTTGCAGATGCTTATGATTTCTGAAACATCTGCAAGAAACCACCAAGCTCAGAGAGCACCAGGGACCCCCGCAGTTCAACCCTGGACTGCAAATACTCCCTTCCAGCCTAAGGAGGAAATGTTGGTGAAGGCAGGCAAGTATCTGCTAGCTGCCAAAAGAACCCACAACGCACAAGCCCTACTTCCCGATTCCATCCAGGATGCCAGCCTCCCTCCGTGACACGAGAGGACCAGATTTATCACAAGCCTGGTGTCTTGAACGCTATAAATAATGAGGCCGGTTGCAAATTTCACAGCAAAAAGGGGAAAATATATATATATAAATATATATCCCTCGCCGAGGGTCAAAAGTCAGCACTCCAGAGCAGCCGACTGTGCACGTGTCCTGCTAATAAATTGGTTAATTAACACACACACACACAAGAAGTAGGGAGGAAAGAAGGCAACGTCCAGCTTTAAACACTAAGCTGTGGGTTTTTGGGGGTTTTTTTTTTAATGTTTGGTGGACAAGAAGAGAGGAGCGGGCGGTTGGAGGGCTTGAGAGCATCGCAGGGTGAGCAACACGCTCATTAAAAAGTCTGGCTGCCAACTGCTGTTTGCCTTCCTCTTCCAAGCTGTCTGCATTAATAACGAGGGACTCCTCTTACAAGGTATTTACATAAAGGATTGTTCCCTCGTCGTGGCCACAGACAGCAAATACTGGGAGGATCCAGCAAAAGGGGAAAAAACAAAAAAAAAGATGAAAAGGAAGAAGACCGTGGTAGGCAGGGGAGGAGGAGGAGGAGGAGGAGGAGGAGGAGGAGGAGGAGGAGGAGGAGGAGGAGGAGGAGGAGGAGGAGGAGGAGGAATGTGGTGTCCTTGGTGCTTTCTGAACTTGGTTGTTTTCTTGCAGACGTTTCATGACTCAATTAGGTAATATCATCAGTGCTACAAAGGAATAGGGTTTGTGGAGTGCAGGAGGAGGAGGAGAAGGAGAAGGAGGAGGAGGAGGAGGAGGAGGAAGGAGGAAGGAGAAGGAGAAGAAGGAGGAGGAGGAGAAGGAACAGGAGGAGGAAGGAGGAAGGAGAAGGAGGAGAAGAAGGAGAAGGAGAAGAGGAGAAGAAGGAGGAGGAGGAAGGAGGAGGAGGAGGAGGAGGAAGGAGGAGGAGGAGGAGAAGAAGGAGAAGGAGAAGGAGGAGGAGGAAGAGGAAGGAAGAAGAAGGAGGAAGGAGGAGGAGGAGAGGAGAAGGAGGAGGAGGAGAAGAAGAAGAAGAAGAGGAGGAGGAGGAGGAGGAGGAAGAGGAAGAGGAAGAAGAAGGAGGAGAAGAAGCTTGGTTGTTTTCTTGCAGACGTTTTATGACTCAATTAGGTAATTTCATCAGTGCTACAAAGGAATAGGGTTTGTGGAGTGCAGGAGGAGGAGGAGAAGGAGAAGGAGGAGGAGGAGGAGGAGGAGGAAGGAGGAGGAGGAGAAGAAGGAGGAGGAGGAGGAAGAGGAGGAGGAGGAGGAGGAGGAGGAGGAAGAGAAGGAGAGGAGAAGAAGGAGGAGAAGAAGGAGAAGGAGGAAGAGGAGGAGGAAGGAGGAAGGAGGAAGGAGGAGGAGAAGAAGGAGAAGGAGGAGGAGGAAGAGGAAGAGGAAGAAGAAGGAGGAAGGAGGAGAAGGAGAAGGAGAAGGAGGAGGAGGAGAAGAAGAAGAAGAAGAGGAGGAGGAGGAGGAGGAGGAAGAGGAAGAGGAAGAAGAAGGAGGAGAAGAAGCTTGGTTGTTTTCTTGCAGACGTTTCATGACTCAATTAGGTAATTTCATCAGTGCTACAAAGGAATAGGGTTTGTGGAGTGCAGGAGGAGGAGGAGAAGGAGAAGGAGAAGAAGGAGAAGGAGGAGGAGGAGAAGGAGGAGAAGGAGGAGGAGAAGAAGAAGAGGAGGAGGAGGAGGAGGAGGAAGAGGAAGGAGGAGGAGAAGGAGGAGGAGGAGGAGGAGGAGGAGAAGAAGAGGAGGAGGAGGAGGAGGAGGAGGAAGGAGAAGGAGGAGGAGGAGGAGGAGGAAGAGGAAGGAGAAGGAGGAGGAGAAGAAGAGAAGGAGGAGGAGGAGGAGGAGGAGGAAGAAGAAGAAGAGGAAGAGGAGGAGAAGGAGAGGAGGAGGAGGAGGAGAAGAAGAAGAAGAGGAGGAGGAGGAGGAGAAGGAAGAGGAAGAAGAAAGAGGAGAAGAAGCTTGGTTGTTTTCTTGCAGACGTTTTATGACTCAATTAGGTAATTTCATCAGTGCTACAAAGGAATAGGGTTTGTGGAGTGCAGGAGGAGGAGGAGAAGGAGAAGGAGAAGGAGAAGAAGGAGGAGGAGGAGGAGGAAGGAGAAGGAGAAGAAGGAGGAGAAGGAGGAGAAGGAGGAGGAGGAGGAGAAGAAGGAGGAGGAGGAGGAGAAGGAGGAGAAGGAGGAGGAGAAGAAGAAGAGGAGGAGGAGGAGGAGGAGGAAGAGGAAGAAGAAGGAGGAGAAGAAGCTTGGTTGTTTTCTTGCAGAAGTTTCATTGCCCAATTAGGTAACATCCTCTGTGCCAGATGGAAGTGGGGATTGCAGAGAGGAAGAGAAAGAGGAGAAAGAGGAGGCGGAGGGGGAGGAAGAGAAGGAGGAGGGACAGGAATAGCACTTAGACTTATATACCACTTCACAGTGCTTTGCAGCCTTCTCTAAGCAGTTTACCACCCCCAATAATCTGGGCCCTCATTTGACCGACCTCAGAAGGACGGACGGCTGAGTCAGCCTTCAGCCCATCAGGATCGAACTGCTGGCAGTGGGCAGCGAGTCATCCTGCAATCCTGCATTCTGCCAACCGCGCCGCCGTTTGCACACGGATACTAAATGCTCCTTCGAGGCTACCCCTTACACCTCACTCACTAGTATCCAACTTCTTTTGCCTTCCTCCAACCGTTGTGTTCTAAAAACAAAAAAGGATATAAGTCGCGGCAAGCCAATAAAACTCCAAGCCAAGATTTAATATTCTGGGGACTCCCTTGCCAATCAAATCAAGCCGCCAGCTCCGCGCTGGTCTCGCAGATGTTAGGGGTTTTTTAATTCACCGTAAATTTTGATGCATCGTCTTTATCCCTACTTTGGACTAGCGTAATTATCCCCCGCTTCCTTCCTTCCTCGCCGTACTTGCTTGTAGACATTTCAGAGGAATCTGTTGAGCTGATGAACGAGAGAAGAGCGATGAAAATGGGACTCTTAGACCCAGAACCCGACTACCTAATGGAAGCCTCCGTCCTCCGTTAGTTTATCCAACTATCTCAAACTTTTTGGGAAAGCCCCGGGAAAGGTAGTTCCTTGTTATGTCCAAAGGTTTTTAAGGTGGCAAAAGGGGATCAAATGACCCAGTGGTGGACTCCTGTTGGTTGGGAACCGGTTCGGGCGAACCGGTAGTTCCGAGCAGCGGCTGGGCCCGTCCACTCGTCCCAGCGCTATTCCGTCCCGTATAACTGCCATATTTTTATTGCCGCGCACATGCGCTCACATTTTCGCCCTCTGGGCGAGCCGGTTGTTACATTATCTGATGCCCACCTCTGACATGACCCCAGGGTACTGGATCCGTCATAAGTGCGAGTCACTTGCCAAGCGTCTGGATTTTGACCAGGCGAACCTGAGGAGGCTGCAATGGTTGTAAATGTGAAAAACAGTCGCAACGTGCTTTCCTCCCCACCTGCCGTCATAACTTCGAACGGCCACTAAGTGAACTTTTATAAGTTGTGTTTAGTTCTTGGATCTTAAGCCCCTCTCAAACTTAAGGTCTAAGAATCCAACATGACTGGGAGCTAGTTTAGTTTCCCAGCATGACGTGAAAGAATTTTTTTCCTGTGATTTTTGTTTAGGTCCTGCCACCTAAAAAGTCCTCGACTTACAACCTCACTTAGTGACCATTCGGAGTTACAATGGCACTGAAAACAGTGACCGATGATCGTTGTTCACACTTAAGACTGTTGCAGCTTGCCCCGGGGTTCACGTGATCAAAATTCACCCGCTTGGCAACTGAACCGTATTTACGACGGTCGCAGTGTCCCGGGGAGCTGGGGGGAATCTTGTGATCCCTTTTTTGCAACCTCACGAGAAGCGGAGAATCCCGATTCACTTACCAACCGCGTTGACGGAACGAATGCAATGATTCGCTTAACGACTGCGGCAAGAAAGGTCGTAACACGGGACAAACTCCCTCAAACAAACGTTTCACTTAGCAACACCCCGAGGAATCCCTGTACACACCCGTCTAAGGGATGCGGTGGCTCAGTGGCTAAGATGCCGAGCTTGCCGATCGAAAGGTCGGCAGTTCAGCGGTTCGAATCCCTAGTGCTGCCGCGTTAACAGGGTGAGCTCCCATTACCTGTCCCAGCTTCTGCCAAACCTAGCAGTTCGAAAACACGTAAAAAAAAATGCAAGTAGAAAAATAGGGACCAATCCTTTGGTGGGAAGGGAACAGTGTCCCGTTCGCCTTTGGCGTTGAGTCATGCCGGCCACATGACCACGGAGACGTCTTCGGACAGCACTGGCTCTTCAGCTTTGAAATGGAGCTGAGCACCGCCCCCTAGAGTCGGGAATGACTAGCACATATGTGCAAGGGGAACTTTTACCCCTCTCTCTCTCTCTCTCTCTCTCTCTCTCTCTCTCTCTCTCTATATATATATATATATATATATATATATATATATATATATATATATATATATATATATATATATATATATATATATATATATATATATATATATACATGTAGGTCTTTGGTTATTCGGGTTTTCTCCCACGTAAAATTGAAGTGTCCAAAAGGAAGAAACAGCTGCAATCACATATTGCTCCCAGAAGCACAAGCTGAAGCCTGAAGATGACGAATGAGACTTCGTGAAACATCGCCAAGACACTTCCAATTTTACAAAACAAATATATATACATATACATACATACATAACTATATTACATATTCTCTTTCTTAGTAGATAAACTGATTTTCTCCAATTGTTGCTTCCACTATGTCTTTAGGATGCGTCATTCCTCACACACACACATTCCTGCAACCCATAATTCCTGCCCCCCCCCCGTCATTAAAAGTGACCTGGCCACCAAATCCATACAGAAACACAGCCAGGCCAAAGCCTGTTATGTTCCTTGAAATATTAGTTTAATAAGATAAGACGTAGGAAGAATATTAAAGGGTGCCGAGTTTCGAACCTTATCTATTATTTAAACATGCAGCGTGATTTAGAGACCGATGGAGGCCAGCAACGCAAAAGGACCTGTGTGCGCTCACCACACTTTGTGTGTCTCAGTGTGCGTGCAAGGCTCAGAGCTCCGCCCAGAAATTCAGCCGCAGCTATTCCTAAAACCGAAATAACACGCGCAGTCGGTCTATCCCAAAATCCCTGTGCGCTCGGCTGAACCCCTCCCGTTAACCCACGAGCGAAAATAGCCTGCAGCTTTAAATGACAGTTGGCTAAGATCAGAAAAGCCGCCATTTCGGTGGTTCGAATCCCTAGTACAGGTGTCCCCCCCTCCCCCCCGCGTTGAGCAAGGGGTTGGACCAGATGACCTTCGAGGTCCCTTCCAACTCTGGGACTGTTACATCTACAATCCCTGCGAGGACAAAACTTGGACGGACGGAGCCGGGTACCGCCAGAACAGTTGTTTTGGAGGAAGGGGGTGGGGGGGGAAAATATTCCACGTTTATTATTTGGAGACTTTTTTTTATTTTCCCCCCTCCAAAAGTGAATAAAATGAGCCAGAGATTGGGGGGGCGGGTGTGCGTGGAAGGGGGGGGGGAGGAAAAGGCCAATGCATTATTGCAAGCATGACAAATGTCAGTTAACGTTCCATTCAAGAGATTTCCTTGCCTTTTCTTCTTGAGGTTTCGCAATTGATGCCCACGACAACTGGTGTGGGGGGGCCTTTGTGAGATTTGTGAGGGGTGAGCTTCGAGCCGGGGCATTTCATTTTCTCAGTTCAGTGATTCGACTTCAATTTTTTTTCTCTCTCTCTCTCCCCACCCCCACCCCGCCCCTCCCCAGATCCCCATCAAGACCTAGGGATTGTCAGACAGGATCCATACTGTGCTTCATCAAGCCCGGAGCCGTGCATTTCCCAATGACAGCCTATGCAGGCGCATAAGGTGTCAAAAAATTAGGTTTAGCAGCCAGAAAGGCTCCAGATGGGACATGTGGCGGGGTGGAGGGTGGGGGGGGGGAGAGAAGGGAAGAGATGTTGTTTAATGCTTAACTTCAGGACGGGAAGGAAATTGTGGACCTTGGTGTTCTTTGAGCATGGTTGTTTTCTTGCAGATGGTTCGTTACCTATCTGGGTAACATCGTCGGTGTTCCAAGGAACGGTGTATAAACAGATAGCAAACTCCACTCTCTTCTAGCCCTGTTGAGGTTACATAGCTGGGTAATATAACGTCTGCAAGAAAATAACCAAGTTCAGAGAGCCCCCAAGGACGCCACAGTCCTCCTCCTCCTCCTCCTCCTCCTCCTCCTCCTCTTTCTCCCCCTCCTCCTCCTCCTCTTCCTCCTCCTCTTTCTCCCCCTCCTCCTCCTCCATCCCCACTCCTTCTAGTCCTGCTGATGTTACCTACTTGGATAATGAAACATCTGCAAGAAAACCACCCAGCTCAGAGAGAAGCAAGGATAGTTCAACCCTGAGCTACAAATACTCTCTTCTTCTCTCTTCTCTCTTCTCTTCTATTTCCAAAAGAAAATTGGCCAAAGATTTCTAGGGGGGGGGGCAGATTTTGGCTGCGCACTAGGGAAATGGATGTGGGGCACGGCTGCTGGAAGTCATCCTCTCTTTTACTGTGTTTCCCCAAAAATAAGACCGGGTCTTATATTAATTTTTGATCCAAAAGACACATTAGGGCTTATTTTCTGATTAGGTCTTGTTTTGGGGGGAAATACAGTACTAAATGCATCCAGGGCCTCTGGTGGCTCAACAGGCTAATGCAGTCTGTTATTAACACAGCTGCCTGCAATTACTGCAGGTTCGAGTCCCACCAGGCCCAAGGTTGACTCAGCCTTCCATCCTTTTTAAGGTAGGTAAAATGAGGACCCAGATTGTTGGGGGCAATAAGTTGACTTTGTATATAATATACAAATGGATGAAGACTATTGCTTGACATAGTATAAGCTGAGTCTTCGGAGAAGGGCGGGATATAAATGCAAATAAATAAAAAATCTGGCTGACAATCTTAACTGGGGCTTAATTTGGGGGTAGAGCTTATATTACAAGCATGCTGAAAAATCATGCTAGGGCTTATTTTCCAGTTGGGTCTTATTTTCGGGGAAATACGGTACTAAATGCATCCATCTGGCTGACAATCTTAACTGGGGCTTAATTTGGGGGTAGAGCTTATATTACGAGCATGCTGAAAAATCATGCTAGGGCTTATTTTCCAGTTGGGTCTTATTTTGGGGGGAAATACGGTACTAAATGTATCCATCTGGCTGACAATCTTAACTGGGGCTTAATTTGGGGGTAGGGCTTCTATTACGAGCATCTTGAAAAAATCATGCTAGGACTTATTTTCCGGCTGGGTCTTATTTTCAGGGAAACAGGGTATTTACACCTCTGCAACGTCCACCTTTGGGCAGCGCGAGAAACGGGCGCTCGGATCGCGTGGCAAAGTGTTCGAACAAAAAGTCACTCTTTTTCCCTTTGCAAAGTGAAATGATCCCATTACGGCTGAATCTCTCGGACGGGTGTCTGAAAGGCGAGGAGGAGGAGGAGGAGGAGGAGGAGGAGGAGGAGGAGGAGGAGGAGGAGGAGGAGGAGGAGGAGGAGGAGGAGGTGGTGGTGATGGGAGAAGTCAGGGAGAGGATTCCCCCCCTCCCTCACTTTAGTTCAAAGCAATGTTGGATCTTTAATTAAAACAGCAAGGTTGAAAGAGCTGGGTCATTCACTCTTACCACTTAATCTCCATCACTTCATTTCCACACCAACTTCCATAGTCTACAAAACTGCCGTAGACAATTCTTATTGATTGCTCTTTGAGCCGTCAGAAAGGGTCCCTGGCTGATCATACGTTAGTTCAGACACCGTGCTCATTCCAGATAATAACTTCGTGCTTCAGAGAAGGAATGAATTGGATGTACAGTCACTAGCTGTCCAAGTGAATCATGTTACTATATGTCAGCTGCCCGGCTTCGGCTTATCACTTTAACCAAGAGGAATCTATGATTTTTTTATTATTTTTTTCCAGTCCTGTTTGCAAATTCTTTTCCAGATGAATAAGATGTAAGGAATCAAAAAAGGATCAGAGGGAGCTTTCAGGCTACAAGGGAAGCATTATTTTTTTAAAAAACAAACATAATAGGTTTAAAAAACAAAAAGCTGTATTATTTAAACCAGGACTGAAAACTGGGGATTGTGGAAACTGAAGATATTCTTGGCATTGCAAGATTCTCTAGTTCACAGAGTGGGGGGGGGGGAATCCCAATCTTGACAGGTATAAAGAGAACTGGTAAAGTTAGTTAGTTAGTTAGTTAGTTAGTTAGTTAGTTAGTTAGTTAGTTACAGAATAGAGTTGTGAGCAGTGGTGGGATTCAAGTAATTTAACAACCGGTTCTCTGCCCTAATGATTTCTTCCAACAACCAGTTTGCCAAACCGCTCAGAAAGTTAACCACCGGTTCACCCGAAGTGGTGCGAACCAGCTGAATCCCACCACTGGTTGGGTGGGACCTTGGAGGTCTTCTAGTCCAACCCCCTGCTCAAGCAGGAGACCCAGTGATGGCTAACCTTTTCCGGACCAAGTGCCCGAAGTGCGGGCACATATGCGTAAATGTGTGTGCATGCAACCAACCCCCCCAAATGCAATGCGCATGCAGGCCCCACACATGTGCCCTGCCCCCACCTCCCACACATGCACGGCAGAGACCCGAAAACCAGTTGGCATGCGCAGCAGAGCTGAAGTGGGGCAACAGCTCATGTGCTATCAGAGAGGGTGCTGTGTGCCATCTATGGCCTTACATCATTTCAGACAAGTAGCTGTCCAATCTCTTCTTAAAAAACCTCCCGTGATGGAGCATCTACAACTTCTGAAGGCAAGCCCTTCCACCAGTTAATTGTCCTCACTGTTAGGAAGTTTCTCGTTAATTCCAGCTTGCTTCTCTCCTTGGTTAGTTTCCATCCGTTGCTTCTTGTCCTGCCTGTGGAAACTAACCAAGGAGAATAAGCCAACCAAGGAGAAACTAACCAAGGAAAATAAGCTAACCAAGGAGAATATTTGGAGAATAAGATGATCTCCCCCTCCTCTTCTTTGTGGCAGCCCTTCAAATATTGAAACACTGCTATTACGCCCTGCGTTAAATTTCCCATCGCATTGCTGCAAAGTTTGGGGAATTTTCTCCCACGTTGGTAACGTTCACATATTTATTTATTTTTTGAACGTTATATATATATATATGCAAACCAGAGGTGGGTTTCAGCAGGTTCTGACCAGTTCCGGCGAACCGGTAGCGGAAATTTTGAGTCGTTCGGAGAACTGGTAGTAAAAATTCTGACTGGCCTCCGCCCCCCCATCTATTCTCTGCCTCCCGAGTCCCAGCTGATCGGGAGGAAATGGGGATTTTGGAGTGGGGAGTGGGAATGGAGATTTGGCAGTATCTTTCCCCGCCACGCCCACCAAGGCATGCCACACCCACCGAAAACTCCGGTCAGCTTGCCTTACCGCAGAAGGTAAGCCACCCAAACAGAGGCAGTGGTGTGGGAGGAAACAGGGCTAGGGCTGGGAGGAGAAACAGGGGCGACTGGCGAAGGGAGGGCGGGGGGTGGATAGGTGGAAATTCCCCAAAATTTCCTACTTTTTCCTGTTTTTTGTTGTTGTTGTTGTTTACATTTATATCCCGCCCTTCTCCGAAGACTCAGGGCGGCTTACAGTGTGTAAGGCAATAGTCTCATTCTATTTGTATATTTATATACAAAGTCAACTTTTTATTGCCCCCAACAATCTGGGTCCTCATTTTACCTACCTTATAAAGGATGGAAGGCTGAGTCAACCTTGGACCTGGTGGGACTAGAACCTGCAGTAATTGCAGGCAGCTGTGTTTTAATAACAGGCTTCTTACAGCCTGAGCCATACCGCGGCCCTTGTTGGCATGCCTAGGTGAGGAGGGGCGTGAAGGACCTCAAGTTGACCACACCCACTCAGTCACATGCCCCGCCCACCTAGCCTCGCCCACCGAACCGGTAGCGAACATTTTTGAAACCCACCACGGGACTGGATGGAGAGGAGAAGCTAAGCCTCGTTTGCCTTCAGCCTCACAAAACACCTTGACTCTGAGTCATCAGTCTCCTCCTTTTCTCTCCCCCCACCCCACCCCATCCCTTCTCTTCCTCCCTCCCTCCCTCCCAATCCGCTAAGTAATTTCTTCAACCTCTGGGTGATAAGGCCATTCTGACATCACCTGGTGCATTGCGACCCCAGTTTGGTGATGTTATTCATCACCTTAACAGCTCTCTCTTTCTTTCCCCTCTTCGGCTTTTGTTTGAGGTCAGGCAGCGGTTGTGGCTTCTTCGTCTCCAGAAAACAAATAATAATAATAATAATAATAAGGCAGGAGGACCACAAGGAAAAAAAACGTGAGCGGTCCTGCGTCTGAGCTGGGCGGTTTTCCTTGCAGAGGTTTCACTACCCAAAGTAGGTAACATCATCAATGCTAGAAGAGAGGGGGGGGGTTGCTCTTATTTGTAATATACTTGCGGCTTGCTCTGTCATTGGTGATGGGAGTGTTTCTGGCGGTTCACGAGTATATATATAAAAAATAATAAACCCTACTCACTTCTAGGACTGATGATGTTACCTAGTTGGGTAATGAAACACCTGCAAAATAAAAGCAACCAAGCTCAGAGAGCATCGAGGACCGCACAGTCCTCCTCCTCCTCCTCCTCCTCTCCATACACCCCACTCTTTCTAGCACTGAAGACGTTACCCAGTTGGGTAATGAAACTTCTGCAAGAAAACCACCAAGCTCAGAGAGCATCGAGGACCCCCACAGTCCTCCTCTTCCTCCCCCTCCTCCTCCTCCTCCTCCCTCCTCCCTCTCTGTACACCCCACTCTTTCTGGCACTGAAGACGTTACCCAGTTGGGTAATGAGCCATCTGCAAGAGACCCACTAAGCTCAGGGAGCACCCAGGACTCCCAAACAAAATAAACGGATGTGATGAACTCTCGTTGCCCTTCTACCCGGTGTATGACCAATGGATCTCTTTGTCGAGGTTGACATTTGATCAAGGAATTCCAAAGCTGAGGGAGAGGCCCCCCCCACCCCCTCCCCAGCCGTCATTTTGTCCAGAGTGGAGGAGATAGAAATTCAGATCAAGGCACTTGGCACCCTGAAAGGCTGGAGACTGGGGCGGCGGCGGGGAGGGGGGAGCGAATCGATACTCAGGAGGAACAATCAATTCCTCCGACAGCTCAGATGGGTATAATCGCTTTCCCTTCACCTTGTCAAAGGCAGCTTGGATTTACTGGGCTGTGAGTTGGGACAGCAGAAAAGAATCTGGTTCCCTCCCCACACACACACACCTTCCCCTCTCCCTCCTCTTTTTCCTTTTGCTAAATTTAGGCTTACTCTAAGCTGGCGGAAATCCCCTTTTTTTTAAAAAAAAAATTGGAAGTCGGAATTACGAATTGGATACAATCAAAGGGAACATTAGGACAGGAAGGGTAGGCACGCTGGGTGCTCTTATGTGCGCCCCTTACAGACCTCTTAGGAATGGGGTGAGGTCAATAGTAGACAGTTTTTGGTTGAAGCTTTGGGGATTTTGGGAAGAGACCACAGAGTCAGGTAGTGCATTCCAGGCATTAACAACTCTGTTACTGAAGTCATATTTTCTGCAATCAAGATTGGAGCGGTCCACATTAAGCTTAAATCTATCGTGTGCTCGTGTATCGTTGCGATTGAAGCTGAAGTAGTCTTCAACAGGAAGGACGTTGCAATAGATGATTCAAATTCAGGTCATGCCGAAGGCCGCGTAGTTCTAAATTTTCTAATTCCAGGATTTCAAGTCTGGTGGCATAAGGTATTTTGTTGCAATCAGAGGAGTGGAGAACTCTTCTTGTGAAATATTTCCGGACGCGCTCAATTGTATTAATGTCCGAAATGAGGTGTGGAAGTCGGAATTTGCTGTCGGTCTCCTCGGACGTCCGTTATTTGCATTGTTTCCCCGGTTGGGTTTAACTTTATATGCCTGCGAGATGGCCTCGTTTACGTCAAGAAATAAAACGTCAATAAAACATACTTGTAGGCAGATACAGGTGGAGCACGTGTTTATATACTACGTGTGTCGTATTTTTACGCATCCTACTTAAGAGGCACTCAGGCAGGCGATTCAGCTGGATTAAAAATGCCCCCCTGTGTTGAAATCTGCAGTTTAAAGCTGCTATTCATCCATCTCTCCAACTGCTTGGTTTTCTATCTTCCTTGACTTCCATTTAGTCTCAAGAGGAGATTGTAATTTGTTTGTTTGTATCCCACCTTTTATAAAATAACTCAAGGCGGAGGACGTATCCAAAACACCTTCTTCCTCCTGTTTTCCACCACCACAACAACCCTGTGAGGTGAGATGGGCTGAGAGAGAGAGACTGGCTGAAAATCAACCCAGCCGGCTTTCATGGCTAAGGTGGGACTAGAACTCACAGTCTCCTGGTGAATGGTTCAACTGACTTTCCTGCCTGAGGCAGGACACTAGAACTCACCATCTCCTGGTGATTGGCCCAAAGTCATCCAGCTAGCTTTCGTGAATAAGGTGGGACTAGAACTCACCATCTCCTGGTGAATGACCCAAAATCACCCAGTCAGCTTTCATGACTAAATCAGAACTAGAACTCACCATCTCCTGATGATTGGCCCAAAGTTACCCAGCTAGCTTTTTTGGCTAAAGGTGGGACTTGAACTCATGGTCTCTTGTTTTCTAGCCTGGTGCCTTAACCACTACACCAACCAGTTCTCCTAAGTCTTCTCTGGAAACATAAGCCCTTTCCTTCTAAAGGGGCTGTCCCGACCAACTTGATGGTTGGAGAACCATCTAGAGGAGCTGTTCCCAACCAACTTGATGGTTGGAGAACCATCTAGAGGAGCTGTTCCCAACCAACTTGATGGTTGGAGAACCATCTAGAGGGGCTGTTCCCAACCAACTTGATGGTTGCAGAACCATCTAGAGGAGCTGTTCCCAACCAACTTGATGGTTGGAGAACCATCTAGAGGGGCTGTTCTCAACCAACTTGATGGTTGGAGAACCATCTAAAGGGTGTGTCCCAACCAACTTGATGGTTGGAGAACTTCTCTTTCTCTTAGCTGCCACACAAGACCTCCTCTACTAATCCGTCTCCTCTGCCCACATAGAGGGGAGCGAATTTCTAAAAACCACATGTACCCAGCTCACGGCTGATCTGCGCATCTCCATTCTTCCGACCAAGTGGAGGAGCAAAATGTTCTCCAAATGGCCATGAAGCTCGAACGATCTGGAACTCTGGCCTGCCAACATCCACCAAGGAAAGGACATCCCGAGAGGACGTGTCATGTCTTTCAGCCAGCTTCTTCCCCTGCTGGAATCCGTCTGCCGAATGTGCCCGGGTGGGCGTGTGCACGCACACACATGCATAGAGAAGAGACACATGTATGGCCATTTATTTCACCCCTGGCCCAGCAAAAGCTGCCATCAACAGCCTTCAACTACGGGTCCCACCGAGGCACTCGCCTTCCAGTTGAGAATAAAAATGAAAAATGGGTTGATCAATCCAGGTTGTGCTATAAAGTCAAAGTCGGGGGGGGGATAAATGAGTGGAACGGCCTGATGGGCTGCTTAATGGGCTGTTAGTGAAATTCTTTGCCTTTTAAAACTTGGCCCAAACTTGTCCCTCGCCCAACGAGACTCCTGGGTAAAGTTTTCAGAACATGGCCTATTGATTACGCTGCGAGACAGGTTGGCCACGCGGTGGTTGGTTGCCGCGCGTAGCCTGGCTTTCTCCAAGGGGGATCGATGCTAGTTTTATAGCTGCGGGTATAAATCGATAGGTGAGGAGCTATCTTAATTGATTCATCCAAGGCTTACCACCGGAGGGGTCATCCGTTATCTCTTGATAGCATCGTGTGGAATGAGCCAGGGAGACAGCGAGGTGTCAGAACCAGCTCGGATGCAGGCGAAAGAATGAAAGAAGGTTTGGGATGAGCCAGGGAAGGAAAAGATGAAGAACTGGAATCAACAGAGACCCAGCCACCAAGGCAGCGAGGACGTACTCTTCGATCCGGAGGCTTTTTATAAGGTTTAAAAGGGCATCACCTGATTTGCTTCCGCCTATGAGGGCGGGGAGGTTTCTGGAGCTGATGTCTTTGCAACAGCTTTGTCGGGCCAGAGGTGGGCAGGCGTGCTCTGGTTTAGAAGTGCTTCTTGTTGTTTTGAAGACTTCATCGGAAATTGAATGGGTTCTCAGCTGTGGTTCAAGTATGGTAGTCGAAGGGAACATGGGAGGGAGGGAGGAAGGAAGGAAGGAAAGGAGGAAGGAAGATATGGAAAATATTCTGAGAAGGAAGGAAGGAAGGAAGGAAGGAAGGAAGGAAGGAAGGAAGGAAGGAAGGAAAGAAGGAAGGAAGGAAGGAAGGAAGATATGGAAAATGTTCTGAGAAGGAAGGGAAGGGAAGGAAGGAAGGAAGATATGGAAAATATTCTGAAAAGGAAGGAAGGAAGGAAGGAAGGAAGGAAGGAAGGAAGGAAGGAAGGAAGGTAGGTATGGAAAATGTTCTGAGAAGGAAGGGAAGGGAAGGAAGGAAGGAAGATATGGAAAATATTCTGAGAAGGAAGGAAGGAAGGAAGATATGGAAAATGTTCTGAGAAGAAAGGGAAGGGAAGGAAGAAAGGAAGGAAGGAAGGAAGATATGGAAAATATTCTGAGAAGGAAGGAAGGAAGGAAGGAAGGAAGGAAGGAAGGTAGGTAGGTATGGAAAATGTTCTGAGAAGGAAGGGAAGGGAAGGAAGGAAGGAAGATATGGAAAATATTCTGAGAAGGAAGGAAGGAAGGAAGATATGGAAAATATTCTGAGAAGGAAAGAAGGAAGGGAGGAAGGAAGGAAGGAAGGAAGGAAGATATGGAAAATGTTCTGAGAAGGAAGGGAAGGAAGAAAGGAAGGAAGGAAGGAAGGAAGGAAGGAAGGAAGGAAGGAAGGAAGGAAGATATGGAAAATATTCTGAGAAGGAAGGAAGGAAGGAAGGAAGGAAGGAAGGAAGGAAGGAAGGAAGGAAGGAAGATATGGAAAATATTCTGAGAAGGAAGGAAGGAAGGAAGATATGGAAAATGTTCTGAGAAGGAAGGGAAGGGAAGGGAAGGGAAGGAAGAAAGGAAGGAAGGAAGGAAGGAAGGAAGGAAGGAAGGAAGATATGGAAAATGTTCTGAGAAGGAAGGGAAGGGAAGGAAGAAAGGAAGGAAGGAAGGAAGGAAGGAAGGAAGATATGGAAAATATTCTGAGAAGGAAGGAAGGAAGGAAAGAAGGAGCAAAAAGACGAGAAAAGGAAGAATATAAGAAAAAAAGGAAAGAAAGAAAAGAGAAAGATGGGAGATGCAAGGAAGGAAATAATAGGGAAGAGAGAGATAAGGGAAGGAAG
>NC_080554.1:2977500-3040000 GCF_028640845.1 Ahaetulla prasina
CTTCCAACTCTTGTTAGTCTGTATTCAGATCTGGCGAGCTGAGAAGCTGAGGAGCAAAACTTGTCTAGTCAACGCTTCTTCCGAATAGCCCCTTTCCTTTCAACGACAACAATAAAAAAAGAGTTGGCTTTCTGTACACCAATGTTTATATAGTTGTCTCCGCCTGGCCCGCTCTTTAATAAAATAGCCTTAGATTTGTTGATAAGCCTGAAGCCATTTCAATGCGAGGTGTCAATCTTGTGATGGAAGAGAACCTTCAGGGGTCAAGAGGCTCTCCGTATATGATGCTTGTATCAAAGAGATGTCAGCGTCAAGTTAACTGTTTTCTTTATGAACCACACTAAAAGATCAGACACGAGGTGTGGATCAAAGAGAGAAAAAGAAAAGGGAAGAAAAGGAGAGAGAGAGAGAGAAAAAAAACAGCTGAGAGGCACGTTTAAGAATCAACGGAGGAAGCCGGGAGAGGCAAGTGAGAAGATCGGTCAATCTAATCTCTTCAGATTAAAGCTCCAAGACAGAGCAGTTTTAGAAGATCAATAGGGATTCCATGGGCTGTCTGAGTTAACGGATCCTTGCTGATTCTTTTTGGGTATAAATCCAAGTTATTTTTTTTATTTTTTTTTATTTTTTTTATTTGCATTTATATCCCGCCCTTCTCCGAAGACTCAGGGCGGCTTACACTATGTTAGCAATAGTCTTCATCCATTTGTATGTTATATAGAAAGTCAACTTATTTCCCCCAAACAATCTGGGTCCTCATTTTACCTACCTTATAAAGGATGGGAGGCTGAGTCAACCTTGGGCCTGGTGGGACTAGAACCTGCAGTAATTGCAAGCAGCTGCTGTTAATAACAGACTGTCTTAGCAGCCGGAACCGAGTTGAACCATCTTATCCATCAGAAGGAAAAAAAATCCCTCTGAGTTAAAATGAGACGTTTCATAACCGAACTAGGTAACATCATCAGTGCTGTTGAGTGAGGCTTTCTCCCTGTTTATATACAGTAACTCAGAATTTAGTTGTTTTCTTGCAGACATTTCATAACCGAGCTAGGTAACATCATCAGTGCTGCTGAGTGAAGCTTGCTCCCTGTTTATATACAGTAACTCAGAACTTAGTTGTTTTCTTGCAGACATTTCATAACCGAACTAGGGAACCTCATCAGTG
Organism: Ahaetulla prasina; assembly: GCF_028640845.1. Classification (NCBI taxonomy): domain Eukaryota; kingdom Metazoa; phylum Chordata; class Lepidosauria; order Squamata; family Colubridae; genus Ahaetulla; species Ahaetulla prasina. The sequence goes on from NC_080554.1 coordinate 2,978,666, forward strand.
CTAGTGAATGCGGGAGCAGCCCGAGTGATATTATCTAGCCAGGTAACGAAGCATCTGCAAGTAAAGAACCAACCTCAGAGAGCATTAAGGACTCCGCGTTTATCAAGGAAGGGCGCAGAATATTCAAATCCACCCAGCCAGAATAAAATCTCCACCGAGGGAAGATTCCAACAGGACACGACCTGAGAAATATACATTTCACAACCGTATTTTTCATTAACTCTTTGCCAAGTTGACTTTGTAAAAATATACAAATAGAATGAGACTATTGCCTTATACACTGTAAGCCGCCCTGAGTCTTCGGAGAAGGGCGGGATATAAATGTAAATTTTAAAAAAATATATATTATTTTGCATGGGGGAAAGGAAAGGAGAAAACTGCTCTCCCTATTTTTTTTTTCAAAGTAGGGTTAATTATGTAGCAGTGGAGATTTATGCCACTTTCTCTCCCCCCTCCCCCGATAAATATTAATGAGGGAGGCCAACGAGCTTGAGAAAGCATTCCTTGACGAGCTGAAAAAAAGATATTATTATTTTTTTATCTCCTTTGTTTGGCCGAGTTTGTGTGCATATGAGTCGGAGAGAGAGAGGGAGGGAGAGGGAGAGGGAGGGAGAGGGAGAGAGGGATGGGGAGAGGGAGGGACAGAGAGAGTGAGGGAGGGGGAGAGGGAGACGGAGAGAGTGGGGGAGGGAGAGAGAGAGGGAGGGAAGGGAGAGTGAGGGAGGGGGAGACGGAGATGGAGAGAGTGGGGGAGGGAGAGAGAGAGGGAGGGAAGGGAGAGTGAGGGAGGGGGAGACGGAGATGGAGAGAGTGGGAGAGAGGAGGGAAGGGAGGAGGGAGAGGGATGGGGAGAGGGAGGGACAGGGAGAGTGAGGGAGGGGAGACGGAGAGTGGGGAGGGAGGAGAGAGGGAGGGAAGGGAGAGTGAGGGAGGGGAGACAGAGACGGAGAGAGTGGGGAGAGAGAGAGAGGGAGGGAAGGAGAGGAGATGGAGAGAGGGGGAGGGAGGCGGAGGGAGAGAAGGTGGAGGAGGGAGAGAAGGGGCAGAAAGAAGGAGGGAGGCGGAAGGGAGGGAGAGAGTGGGAGAGAGAGGAGAGGGAGGGAGAGAGGAGAGGAGGAGGGAGGAGGAGGGAGAGGGGAGGGAGGCAGAGAGGGGGAGGCAGAGAGGGAGGAAGGGAGGAGAGAGGAGAGGGAGAGAGAGATGGGGTGAGGGAGGGTCAGGAAGAGGGAGGGGGAGAGGGAGGGAGGGGAAGAGCCCTTCTTTTATCCTGCGCAGATTTTCGGCTCGGCCTAATCGCTCCCTTTTCCAAGCGCTTGGCCCCTCTAGCTTTCTCCCGTTTATCCCATCCTTCCGAGAGAGAGACCAGATTAGCAACTCGATGGGATTCATATGTTCTGGTCACCAGAGGGTAGCATTGGTACAGCTGTGCAATTCCATATCAGCCAAACCACGGCCGGTTCCCCGGTTTCATTATTATTATTTTTTTCCCCCCCCCCAACCGTGGCTTTTCTCTTTCGTGGAAACAGGGGCACCCCGTTTGTTTTGGGAACTGGTTGGAGGGCAGGAGAGGCTGGGAGGGAGCAACATGTTCCTACTTCATTACTTATTGATTGATTCATTGGGATGTATTCTGCGTTCTTGGGTGGGCCGCCCCAAGGAAGGCTCGTTCAATTTCACTATGCACATGTTGTGCACTGACAATAAAGGTTTGAATTTGAATTTGAATTTGAATTTGAATTGGAGAGGGAAAAACAGGGCATTTCTCTTAAGAAAATGCAACGCAGACCCCGAGCGCAACATTTCCTTGGCTAAACAAGGCGGGCTGCTCAGTTGAGTTTGGTCCCATTTTACGGCCTTTCTCATCACAGTCGTTAAGCGACTCATGCGGTCAGTAAGTGAATCTGGCTCCCCCCCACCCTCCGTTGACTTTGCTTGCAGGAAGCCAGCAAAATTATGCCCCATTTCCTTTCCTTTCTTTCTTTCTTTTTGGGGCTCTCTGAATCTTAAGGATACATATATATTTTTTCTGCAGAATATAAAGCCTCATTTTCGCTTAACAAAGCTACAGTTTCCCACCCATCACCAACTTTCCTATAAGTGGAGAACCTTCGGAGCGATATCATCTAGAAGCCGGGAAAAACTCCAGTCTGTTACTATTTGACCCTGCTTTCAGTGAATTGAGTATTGCATCCACGTTTGGTCACCACAATATGAAAAAGATGTGGAGACTCTAGAAAGAACGCAGAGAAGAGCAAACAAGATGATTAAGGGACTGGAGGCTAAAAGATACGAAGAACGGTTGCAGGAACTGGGTATGCCTAGTTTAATGAAAAGAAGGACTAGGGAAGACATAACATAACATAACATAACAACAGAGTTGGAAGGGACCTTGGAGGCCTTCTAGTCCAACCCCCTGCTTAGGCAGGAAACCCTACACCATCTCAGTCAGATGGTTATCCAACATTTTCTTAAAAATTTCCAGTGTTGGAGCATTCACAACTTCTGCAGGCAAGTCGTTCCACTTATTAATTGTTCTAACTGTCAGGAAATTTCTCCTTAGTTCTAAGTTGCTTCTTTCCTTGATCAGTTTCCACCCATTGCTTCTTGTTCTACCCTCAGGTGCTTTGAAGAATAGCTTGACTCCCTCTTCTTTGGGGCAGCCCCTGAAATATTGGAACACTGCTATCATGTCTCCCCTAGTCCTTCTTTTTTATTAAACTGGACATACCCAGTTCCTGCAACCGTTCTTCATATGTTTTAGCCTCCAGACCCCTAATCCTCTTTGTTGCTCTTCTCTGCACTCTTTCTAGAGTCTCTAGAGACATGAGAGCAGTGATCCAATATCTCAGGGGCTGCCCCAAAGAAGAGGGAGTCAAGCTATTCTCCAAAGCCCCTGAAGGCAGGACGAGAAGCAACGGATGGAAACTAGTCAAGGAGAGAAGCAATCAAGAACTAAGGAGAAAGTTATCAGTGGGAACAATTAATCGGCGGAACGACTTCCCTACAGAAGTTGTGGGTTGCTCCATCATTGAAGGTTTTTAAGAAGAGATTGGACAAGCATTTGTCTGAAAGGTTATAGGGCTTCCTGCCTGAGCAGGGGGTTGGACTAGAAGACCTCCCAAAGCCCCTTTCTTCTGTTAAAAGGTAGAGAAATTATTTTCCCCTCTTTCTCTAGTTTTCTCCCTTCTGTTCTTTCTTCATTGTTCTCCATCCTGATGCCATTTAACTTCTTACACTGCATTACCTTCAGATAATCAGAACGTACAATCTAGTAATCCAGCCTCTCTCTCTCTCTCTGACTTGTCTGTTTCTGCAGGCTTTTAATCCAATTTACTTGTCTCAGCCAGGTAAGTAATATACTTTTCCATTAAAACCACAGCAACTTACAAATGCCAAAGTCTTCTCTAAATGCGTAACTTCTCTCTCTCTCTCTCTCTTTTAAAAGTCCTTTATACATCCTCATTATGAATTCATAAGACAACGGGGCATTTAAACATGTGGCAGACGACCAAGGATTGCCTAATTTTTTTCATAGGCCAAATAAATTTTTCAGCAATGATGAATATTTTTTTAAAAAAAAAAAGAACCCAAACTTTACATACCGTAGTTTATTTTACTCGTGCATAGCTAATGAGATCTGGGGGGGAAAAGTAAAAAAACCAACCAAGACCCAAAGCTAATTTTAGAGGCTTGTGAGCCCAGTTCAGACAAATTTAAATAATGAATGGTCTACATTTCCAGTTAAGACAACTCCTGCTGCCAAACTTTTCTTTTAACCCATCAATAAAGCAGTATCCAGTTTGACATTTTCCCGTCCTCTTTATCCACATTTAATTCTCGAGACCTGAGCTGATAGTCAAAGCTTAAATGTATTTATTTTATTCATTTATTTTTTTTTAAAAAATCAAACCTATAGAGTAACTTCGGTTAATCTTTTTTTAAAAAATAATCGAGGGTGCTGACCCGACAGCGCTGAGTTTATTATTTTCGCTTTTGCAAGGAAAATTCTTCCCTCTGCTGGTTGTTTCGGCAACAAGAAAGGGACTCATTTGGCATTGAGCGTCTGGCTAGGCTTCTAAAAAAATTGTTTTTGAAAAGGTGGAACGGGGTTTCTTAACAGTCTTGCATGCTTTGGAAAAAAATAATAATTCCTAGTGCACAAAATGCCTTGACGTAAAATTTGAGGGAAGATCCTGACTGGCATAATAGTGTTGAATTTTAATTTGGGGTTTTGTTAATATTTTAAAATTTAAAATTTAAATTTTTAATTATCAGCCTTTTATAATCTGCTATGTTTTAACTGTTGTTTTTAATTGTATATATCTTGTGTTTTATTTTTGGCTGTACACCGCCCCGAGTCCTTCGGGAGAAGGGCGGTATAAAAATTTAATAAATTTAATAAATAAGATTCAACATTGGCCATATTTTGCTTGAGAAGGTTTGTGTAATATAATAGTTTACTATTTTGTGATTGCCCTCTCTAACTTCTCTCCCCTTGTCTTAGTTGGAAAAAGGTAGCTGAAGTAATGGTTAAGTCTGGCCCAAACTAGGAATGAGGGTCAGAGAGCACAACTCATGATAGGCCTACGAGTTATACTCTTCCCTGGGATTCAAAGCTTGTTGGTATAATGAACATGTTTCTTGCATGGAAGAAAAAGAGGAAGGAGAGAGGAGGCGAGGAGAAGAAGAAAGAATATAGAGAAGAGGAGGGAAGGGGGAGGCAAAGGAGAAGAAGGAGAAGGAGAAAATGGAGAAGAAAGAGAAGGGGTGCAAAGATGAGGTGGAGGAGGAGGAGAGGAGAGAAGAGGAGGGAAGGAGGAGCCAAAGGAGAAGAAGGAGCAAATGGAGAAAGAGAAGGGAGTTAGGGTTAGGGGGAGACGAAGGGGAAGGGGAGCGGGAGGAGAGGAGATGAGCAGAGAGAAGGGAAGGAAAGGAGGAGGCAAAGGAAAAGAAGGAGAAAGAAGGAGAAGGAGAAAATGGAGGATAAAAAGAAGGGAAGGTTAGGGTGGAGATGAGGGGAGGAGGAGGAGGAGAGGAGAGAGAAGAGAAGGAAGAGCCAAAGGAGAAGGAGAAAGAAAGAGAGGAGAAAATGGAGAAGGGACACAAAGATGAGGTGGTGGAAGAGGAGGAGGAGGAGGAGGAGGAGGAGGAGGAGGAAGAGGACTTGACGCTCTCTGAGCTTGGTTGTTTTCTTGCAGATATTTCATGACCTAACTAAGTAACACAATCAGTGAGAGAAGGGAGAAGGAGGAGAGGAGAGGAGAGGAGAAGGGAAGAGAAGAGGAGAGGAGAGGAGAAGGGAAGAGAAGAGAAGAGAAGAGAAGAGAAGAGAAGAGAAGAGAAGAGAAGAGAAGAGAAGAGAAGAGAAGAGAAGAGAAGAGAAGTTTAATCTTTTGCAAGGTTCAGAAGCTGGCAGAAGAGCTAAGCTAGGCCACGGGATCTCCTGAGGCTGGGGCAGGATGGAATCGCATCCTGTCACAAAGCATCTGTTAACTTTTTGATTCAGATTTCCCCGGCAAGGCTAAATGACTGGGGTCAGTTCAGAAAAGGCAAGCCCTGATTGGTGCTAGCTAAGCCTTAGGCCCAGCCAGGCCTCTGACTGACAAGTCAGAATGGTTTTATCTAACTTGAGGCATCTGCTGTTGCGTTGGGAGGGGCCCACAACATCAAGCGTAATATTTAAAGGCCGCAAAAAAAAGGCTTCGTTTCCCAGCTCTCTTTGCAGATTCTGCGTGGCGCTGCAAATCTCCCCATTTCGTCTTCCACCTTTTTTTCTACTCCTGACTTACGATTCCAGTCGGCTTTCTTCTTCGGAAGAAGAACGTGGGCCTCGCCTTCCCAAGAGCGTCAAGAACGAACACTTAAACACTGACACCAAGAGATGCCCATTCTGAACACAACGTTTGGCAACCGACCAATGTTTCGAGTGCAAGCTCTTGTTGGGTTTCTTGTCCTGGCTTCAAAAACAGTTCGCGGATGCTGCTAGCAGTTCGTCGGAACCAGAGCAAACTGACTGAATCTGATGCTCTTCTGATGATGCCCAAGGAGCAAGGTAAAAGTAAAGGTTCCCCTCGCACATACGTGTTAGTCGTTGTCAGCTCTAGGGGGCGGTGCTCATCTCCGTTTCAAAGCCGAAGAGCCAGCGCCGTCCGAAGACGTCTCCGTGGTCATGTGGCCGGCATGACTCAACGCTAAAGGTGCACGGAACGCTGTTCCCTTCCCACCAAAGGTGGTCCCTATTTTTTCTACTTGCATTTTTACATGCTTTCGAAACTGCTAGGTTGGCAGAAGCTGGGACAAGTAACGGGAGCAAACATTATTCTCAGAGTCGAAGGCAAATGGTCTGTTGCGCTTCCCTCCGCCGTGTTTCTCATGTCGTAGATGGAAGAAGGATGAGTTGTTGGAGGAGGGGCTCTCCGTAAGATGTTTCCCCATCTCTGAGAAACCTGTTGTGTCTTGCCCGCTCTCACAGCAGCCGGGGCCTTCTTATCTGCTCCCGAACACGGAGGAATGTATGCCTCCCGGCCCCAGTCCTGGCTCCATGCCCAGACAAGCTGAAGAGGAGGGGGCACCTCCCTGCCCCAGCCCTGGCTCCATGCCCAAGCAGGCTGCAGAGGAGGGAGCACCCCCGGCCCCAGCCCTGGCTCCATGCCCAGGCAAAGGGAGCAGCTAGACCCCTCCCCCTCCTCCACAGCATTTGAGCCTGAGGAAAGTTTATTTCCAACAGCTGCTGATTGGAGTGACCCTCGCATCAGAAGACTGGATAGGCGGAGGCAACAGAAGGAAGGGGGGGCAGGCCTTAATGAGTGCTGAGTCATGGAGCCACACCCCATGGCCTATATAAAGGATCTGCTTTCTGGCAGTCTCTGAGTCAGGCAAAGTCGAACTTATCTTGCTGAAGTCACTTTCTGGTCTCCTGCCTGCTCTGAGGACTTTGCTAGGACTTTGGGCAGATCTGCAGAGGCAAGCCTGATTCGGATTTCAATGACCCGGCCGTCAGCGGAGGAGTGGGACACGACAAAACCTCAATGGAAGTCTGGAGCTTCATTATGGTCAGAAAGACTGCTACGGAAGGGTATTTGCATGTCACACTGGAACCAGGTTAGGTCAAGCTGCCTTCGGAAAGCTAAGGATTCTTGGGGCTCAGTTGAGTGTATCAAACTGGATGGTTTGAAGAGTTCTGCTTGAAAGACGGAAGAGTTAGGAGAATGCCAACCCAGTCACCTCTTTTCCTTGAGGATGAAGTTGTGTCTACCCCATCGCAACCTCATGGACAACGTTCCTCCAGGCCTTCCTGTCTTCTACCATCCTCTGGAGTCCATTTAAGCTCACGCCGCCTGCTTCAATGACTTCATCCAGCCACCTAGTTCTCTGTTGTCCCTTTCTTCTTGACCTGCTGTTTTGTGAAAGGTCTTCTCACCGGCTCCTGCAAGGTTTCAAGTCCTCTTGGACCTACTGGATGGAATTGCACCAGGTTGGGAACACCACCTGGTGACTATTTTAAGGGAGAGTCACAGAAACACAAGCTGGCGCATTCCACTGCCAGCTCAGAAAGTTCAGGAATGGGCTGAGATTCCTCCATGGTGGAAATTGATAAGGCCACCATAAAGGAGAGTTAAAGAAAGAACAATTTGCCTTCTTTACATCGCACCCACCAATCCCTACCTCCCCGCTTACCAACCAGGGCACTTTCTGTCATTAAAAAATTGCCCACCACTGTCTTAAGACGACCATGATCCAACCCTGCAACCTTGCAAAAGTGGAATTGACAGGTGGTCCCCCTCCCTCCAATAAAAGCAGGCACAGAAGAATCCGGAGGAATCTTCAGCGTGTGTGCTTTTCTCAGCTGCTCTGACACCTGGATCCGTCCGCCTAATATTTAATAGAATTATCACTCGTTATCAACACCGCGGCACGATAAGAGCTTTTCCCTAGACAATAGCTAAGGAAAGGACATTCAGATGTTGCTATTGGGTTGCTCCTGCCTTGTCAAAATAGCAATAGCACTCTCAACGGAAAGAAGGTTGCAATCTCTGGTGGATATTGAGAGACAGAGAGGGAGGGGGAGAGAGAGAGAGGAAGAGAGAGAGAGGGAGAGAGAGGGAGAGAGGAAAAGAAAGAAGAAGAGAGGGGGAGAGAGAAAGAGAGAGGAAGAAAGAGAGGAAGAGAGAGAGAGGGAGAGAGGGAGAGAGAGGGAGAGAGGAAGAGAGAGAGGGAGAGGGAGGGAGGGGAGAGAGAGAGGGAGAGAGGAAGAAAGAGAGGGAGAGAGAGAGGGAGAGAGGGAGAGAGAGGGAGAGAGGAAGAGAGAGAGAGAGAGAGAGAGAGGGAGACGGAGGGAGGGGAGACAGAGAGAGAGAGGAAGAAAGAGAGAAGGAGAGAGAGGGAGAGAGGGAGAGAGGAAGGGAGAGGGAGGAAGAGAGAGAGGAAAAGAGGGAGAGAGAAAGAGAGAGGAAGAAGAGAGGAAGAGAGAGGAAGAGAGGGAGAGAGAGAGAGGAAGAAGAGAGGGAGAGAGAGAGAGAGAGGAAGAGAGAGAGAAAGGAGAGAGAGGAGAGAGGGAGAGGAAGAGAGGGAGGAAGAGAGAGGGAGAGAGAGAGAGAGAGAGAGAGAGAGGAGAGGAGAGAGGAGAGAGAAAGAGAGAGAGGAAAAAAGAGAGGAAGAGAGAGAGAGGGAGAGAGGGAGAGAGGGGGAGAGAGGAAGAGAGAGAGAGAAAGAGAGAGAGGAAGAAAGAGAGGAAGAGAGAGAGATAGAGGAAGAGAGGGAAAGGGAGGAAGAGAGAGAGAGAGAGAAGGATAGTTCTAGGCAGCCATTTTCCTAGGGTCTTCCAACAACCCCCCCCCCTCGTTTTTTCCTGAATCCCACCCCCCATGGCTTCCTTCCTCTCCTTTCCAGCTCTTCCTTCCCAGGCAAATGAAGGAGGCCATTATGCACGGATTTTTTGTAATTCTTCTGGAAATATCTCTCCACCCAATACCCGAAAACACATCTCAGTTTTCGTTCTTTTTTTTTTTTCTCCTCCTGTTTTTTTTTTTTTTAACTGTATGTGAAGAAGGTTCTCTCTTGTGTTGCCCTTTGTCTCCGGAAAAAGGAAAAAAAAAATTTAATTCTCATTTGCATTACCTCCACTAAATGTCACCTACTGATAGTTTGTTAGACATTAGCAATGGTGGCAGAAAAGAGGCACTGGATAATTGCATTCAGCCTAATGCCGAGATTTGCATACTTTGAGACAGCAATTAAAGAATCTATGGGAATTTTTTTTTCCTCCCTCCCTCCCTCCCTCCTTCTCTCTTTCTCTCTCTCTCTCTGTCTCTCTTTCTCCCGCTCTTGTTCACTTCCAACCCCTTTGTTCAAAGAAAATGTTCGTTTACATTAAGGCATTCAGCACCTCACCGTTCATTTGCATGAAATTAAAGGTTTGTGTGCTCCCAAACAGCAGGGTAACATTTAAAATTCCGTTTTAAAAAGCTCACCTTCAAATAATCAAATGTTAAGATCATTTTTACGGGCACACCCGCGCACACACATACACAAAAAGTTACCAGCTATCTTGCATAGCAAACTTTCACCTAGTGCTAATGGTTTGTTCATGCATGAACACGTGGACGCTTACCTGACATAACTAGAGATGTGTTGCTGCTGTTGTTGTTATTGTTAGTTGCAAAATCATGTCCAACCCATCGCGACCCCATGGACAACGTTTCTCCAGGCCTTCCTGTCCTCTACCATCCTCTGGAGTCCATTTAAGCTCACGCCGACCGCTTCAATGACTCCATCCAGCCACCTCGTTCTCTGTCGTCCCCTTCTTCTTTTACCCTCCATCATTCCCAGCATTGGGCTCTTCTCCAGGGAGTCCTTCCTTCTCATTAGGTGGCCAAAGGATTTGAGTTTCCTCTTCAGGATCTGGCCTTCTAAAGAGCAGTCAGGGTTGATCTCCTCTAGGACTGACCGGTTGGATGGCCTTGCAGTCCAAGAGACTCGCAGGAGTCTTCTCCAGCACCAGAGTTCAAAGGCCTCCATTCTTTGGCGCTCAGCCTTCCTTACGGTCCAAATTTCACCGCCATCCATTGCAACTGGGAAAACCAGAGCCTTGACTAGATGCACTTTGGTTGGCAGGGTGATGTCTCTGCTTTTTAGTACGCTGTCTAGATTTGCCATAGCTTTCCTCCCCAGGAGCAAGCGTCTTTTAACTAGAGAGAGGTAGACATAAATAGAGGTCTCAAACTATTTTGAAAAAAAGGAGTGGGGATGTTTTAAATTCGGACTGCTCTCCAGCTGAGTGTCCCAAAGGCAACAGGATTTTTTGTTTTTCCTTGAAGACATTTCACTTCTCATCCAAGAAGCTTCTTCGGTTCTAGGGAACTTCTCCAGAACTGAAGAAGCTTCTTGGATGAGAAGCAAAACATCTTCACGGAAAAACAAAAAATCCAGTTGCCTTTTGAAAAAGCGCCTTTGGGATAGCCATGACCTGGATGACGGAGAATCTCTACAGACATCTCTACTTGAGTGTGGTTGGGTGTAGATCAAGCAGTTTCTTTCCAGTTTGCGCCCAGCAGTATCGGTATTTGAAAATCCTTTATAACCAAGACCAGTATGGAACCTCAGATGCTCAGGGACGCCATAAAACGGATTAGATTTTGTTTAGCTCGTGGCTATTCCAAGATCTCATGAACTTCAAGTGGATTGAAACAGCCCTACAAGGTGTTTCGTGAAATGCTAACATCAGGTTCCAGCTTCAAATCCTTTTCTGAATCTTTTGGCTTTGATTAAACCAACCTCCTGGGTTTCTAACGTTTTGAGGACTGAAAATATTTCTGGAAGGAAGCTAGCTTTGTGGAATTGAATCTCTGAAACTAATTAATTAGATCCCCCCCCCCAGTAGATGGGGAAGGATTTCTGTAGTTGCAATAGTCTTTTGTCTATAATTTGCAGAACAAGTTTTCCTTCTTTATGTATGTTTGCGTAGAGAGAGAGAGACAAATACACGGGTACATGAATTTCCCCTAGGTTGCCATTCCTAGAATCTTTTCAGGCACTGCCTTTAAGACAGGGGTTTCCAACCTTGGTCCCTTTAAGACTTGTGGACTTCAACTCCCAGAGTTCCTCAGCCAGCTTTGCTGGCTGAGGGACTCTGGGAGTTGAAGTCCACAAGTCTTAAAGGGACCAAGGTTGGAGATACCTGCTTTAACATATATTGATCTTAAAAGATGACACAAACACTTGTTTTCTTGTAGATGTTTCATTACTCAACTAGGTAACTTCATCAGTGCTAGAAGATAAGGAGGAGAAGGACAAGAAGGAGGAAGAAGAGGAGGAGGAGGAGAAGGAAGAGAAGAAGGAGAAGGAGAAGGAGAAGAAGGATTGTTGGGTTCTTGGTGCTCCCTAAACTTGGTTGTTTTCTTGTAGATGTTTCATTGCTCAACTAAGTAACTTCATCAGTGCTAGAAGATAAGGAGGAGAAGGACAAGAAGGAGGAAGAAGAGGAGGAGGAGGAGAAGGAAGAGAAGAAGGAGAAGGAGAAGGAGAAGAAGGATTGTTGGGTTCTTGGTGCTCCGTAAACTTGGTTGTTTTCTTGTAGATTTTTCATTACTCAACTAGGTAACTTCATCAGTGCTAGAAGATAAGGAGGAGAAGGACAAGAAGGAGAAAGAGGAGGAGGAGGGGGAGGAGAAGGAAGAGAAGAAGGAGAAGGAGAAGGAGAAGGAGAAGGAGAAGGAGAAGGAGAAGGAGAAGGAGGATTGTTGGGTTCTTGGTGCTCCCTAAACTTGGTTGTTTTCTTGTAGTTTTTTCATTACTCAACTAGGTAACTTCATCAGTGCTAGAAGATAAGGAGGAGAAGGACAAGAAGGAGGAAGAGGAGGAGGAGGGGGAGGAGAAGGAAGAGAAGAAGGAGAAGGAGAAGGAGAAGGAGAAGGAGGATTGTTGGGTTCTTGGTGCTCCTAAACTTGGTTGTTTTCTTGTAGATTTTTCATTACTCAACTAGGTAACTTCATCAGTGCTAGAAGATAAGGAGGAGAAGGACAAGAAGGAGGAAGAAGGAGAAGAGGAGGAGAGAAGAAGAAGGAGAAGGAGAAGGAGAAGGAGGAGAAGGAGAAGGAGGATTGTTGGGTTCTTGGTGCTCCTAAACTTGGTTGTTTTCTTGTAGATTTTTCATTACTCAACTAGGTAACTTCATCAGTGCTAGAAGATAAGGAGGAGAAGGACAAGAAGGAGGAAAAGGAGGAGGAGGAGGAGAGAGGAGGAGAAGGAAGAGAAGAAGGAGAAGGAGAAGGAGGATTGTTGGGTTCTTGGTGCTCCCTAAACTTGGTTGTTTTCTTGTAGATTTTTCATTACTCAACTAGGTAACTTCATCAGTGCTAGAAGATAAGGAGGAGAAGGACAAGAAGGAGGAAGAGGAGGAGGAGGGGGAGGAGAAGGAAGAGAAGAAGGAGAAGGAGAAGGAGAAGGAGGAGAAGGAGAAGGAGGATTGTTGGGTTCTTGGTGCTCCTAAACTTGGTTGTTTTCTTGTAGATTTTTCATTACTCAACTAGGTAACTTCATCAGTGCTAGAAGATAAGGAGGAGAAGGACAAGAAGGAGGAAGAGGAGGAGGGGGAGGAGAAGGAAGAGAAGAAGGAGAAGGAGGATTGTTGGGTTCTTGGTGCTCCCTAAACTTGGTTGTTTCCTTGTAGATGTTTCATTACCGAAATAGGTAACTTCATCAGTGCTAGAAGATAATGATGATGAATGAGGAGGAGGAAAAGGAGAAGGAGAAGGACTGTTGGGTTCTTGATGCTCTCTAAGCTTGGTTGTTTTCTTGTGGATGTTTCATTACCGAACTAGGTAATTTCATCAGTGCTTATCCTTATCCCTAGTAGCACAGATGATGTTAGCTAGTTTGGTAATGGGATGTCTGCAAGAAAGAGACCACCAAGGGCCCACCTATCTAGAATTCTTTCTCATGGCCCGTGGGTGAGACATCCTGTATTTTTCCTTTGCCCGCTCCCCACTCCCGTCGGAGTCTCTGAAATCCAATATGCGGTTTGTTAAACAACACCAGTGTCCTGAAGAGAATGGAAAGAGCTGATTGTCTTCCCCAAATTAAAACTGCCAGACCTTGAATTAATTTTGTGCCTTCCTCTCATTATCCGTTACAGGAGTTATAAATGTGCCAAATATCTTCTTCCTAGCTCGGGAGGGAGCTGGCTCGAATTAATCCAAGAAGCCACGGCGACGTTGACAAACCCTGAACTGCTCCTCAGCAAACTTTGTAAGATGCCGGTTTGAGAACAACTGGCTTCCGGAAAACGAGATTTGCAATTTCGTCGTTCGTCAAGGCTGGGAGAAATGCAACTCGAGGCTTCCCTGCGATGACAATTTAATCGAACCGATGAATCAAATCAACTGTCCAAACTGAGATTAAACCAAATCGCAGGGGTCGCAAACGATAGCAAAACAAGAGAGCTGGAACTCTTAGTTAGCTATCGGATCACTAGAAGGACTAGGGGAGACAGGATAGCAGCCTTCCAATATCTCAGGGGCTGCCCCAAAGAAGAGGAAGTCAAGCTGTTCTCCAAAGCACCTGAAGCCAGGACAAGAAGCAACGGATGGAAACTAATCAAGGAGAGAAGCAACCTGGAACTAAGGAGAAATTTCCCCAACATTGAGAACAATTAACCAGTGGAACTCCTTGCCTCCAGAAGTTGTGGGCATACCCTTACAGACCTCTTAGGAATGGGGGTGAGGTCAATAGTAATAGTCTTTGGTTGAAGCTTTGGGGATTTTGGGAAGAGACCACAGAGTCTGGTAGTGCGTTCCAGGCATTAACAACTCGGTTACTGAAGTCATATTTTCTGCAATCAAGATTGGAGCGGTTCACTTTAAGTTTAAATCTATTGTGTGCTCGTGTATTGTTGCGACTGAAGCTGAAGTAGTCTTCGACAGGAAGGACGTTGTAGCAGGTGATTTTATGAGTTATACTCATAACTCATAAAATCATCTGCTAAATAAAATAATAGTTGTTATTATTTTCCAAAGCACCTGAAGGCAGGGCAAGAAGCAACGGATGGAAACTCATCAAGGAGAGAAGCAACCTGGAACTAAGGAGAGACTTCCCCAACAGTGAGAACAATTAACCAGGGGAACTCCTTGCCACCAGACGTTGTGGGCGCCCCGTCACTGGAGGTTTTCAAGAAGAGGCTGGACAGCCATTTGTCTGAAGTGGTACAGGGTCTCCTCCAAGGCCTTTTCCAACTCTCTTATTGTGTTCTGTTCTGCATCGCCAAAGTTCAGCGTTCCCTCTTGTGCATGGAGGGTGAGGCAAAGCCTTATACTGGGAAGGACTCTCTAGTCCTGGCTACTGCTGTAGAGATCGAAGCAACTTTTTGGCTATTCAGGGCTCCCACGCAAGCGGAGTTCGCCAGGGCTCCGACGCGGAGAGAACTCGACAAGCTTGCCAAAGAAATCAACCGGAGCACCAATCCCAGGTATTCAACTGTCAAGAAGATGTACGATCAAGTACAAAGCTTTGTACAGCTGGCACCGGAGATGTGGCAGCCACACCGGTGCCAAGCGAACAAACAATGCGCTTGGCAAACCCCAAACGAGCTCAGCCTTTGAGCCCAACTCAAGGCAGCGGTCCCAGGAGACGAAGTCGCTTCACCATATTGTGACAGGCCCAGCTGCAGCTCCTTCGGTGGCGCCTTCCCAAGGGGAAAGAGACGGGGAGGTGAGGCCACCTCCGAAGAATGGCGCTTGTGGGCCAAGAGGAAAGAAAGACGATTCCCACAGTTGTGAGCTCGGCTGTCCCTGGACCACGTTAATGCTGACTGTCGCCTGGAAATTGGGGAAGCCAAACATGGTCAAATCAGGATAAAACAGCTTGCGAGGAGCATTGTTTTCAGGGAACGGGCGAGGGGGGGAGAAAGGGAATGTAAAAAACTGGAGAACGGCTTGAGGAACGAATGAGGGTTGCGTTTGCAGGCAGAGACAATGTGTGTGGCTTGGTAGGGAGTTTTCATCTGTCCTTGGCAGGGGGTGTGGGGGGGAAAGGCCGTTTCAGGACCTCCTGCACCAAGTAAAACAGCAACAACAACCACCACCAAGGAACAACCGACCAAGTTAGCAAAGCGAAACAGCAGCCGCAACAACAACAACCAAGGAACAAGCCTGCCAAGGACCTTGGAGTACTCATCTCAAACGATCGAAGGGCCAGAGCGCACCGTTGCCCAAAAGGCATTAAAAGTTGTCAACCTAATCTCACGAAGCTTCTTCTCCGGTAACATGGAACTGCAAACTAGGGCATGCAAAACCTTTGCCAGACCAATTCTCGAATACAGCTCGTCTGCCTGGAATCCGCACTGTATATCGGACATGAATACGATTGAGCGGGTCCAGAGGTATTTCACCAGAAGAGTCCTCCACTCCTCTGCTCTCAACAGAATCCCTTATGCCACCCGCATGCGCCCCACCCCCCGCACATCCCAAAAATCAGCTGACCGGCAAGAGGCACGCCCGCACTCATGCGCGGTGGAGCTGAGCTGGGCGACAGTTCATGTGCCCGCAGAGAGGGCTCTGCATGCCGGTGTGGTACGCATGCCATGGGTCCGCCCTCAAGGGTATAGGTTCTCCTGCTTGAGCAGGGGGTTGGATTAGATAACCCTCCATTACTCTATTCTGTATAAAACCTCAAAGCCTCAAGCAGGTTTTCGCCTGCATTCCCTCCCTCCTTCTCCCTCCCCCTCCTGGGTACCTGTACAACATTCTACCACCCTGTGCCTGTTGATCTGTCTGAATGCCAAGCATCCAGGGATTGATTCCCTGTTCCAAAGCAGATCTGGATCGTGGCGTCTTACCTTGCTGTAAACCCCCCTACCTGGCGGGGACTCAACCTTCACCCTTGCCATTCTCTCCACCTAAAGACCAGGGAGGGCGGCCCAGTGGCAAATCGCATCAGCGCTGAAAGGTTGAAGAAAAGCTCGGGGAAGTGTCAGGGAGTTTTCTGCGTGTCACTCAGCTCCACCGCATTTGAGCTGGAGAGTAATGAGTGTCATCGTAACTACCGACAGCATTCACCACCCCAAAGAAAATGCAGCCTGTCAGCTGAAATATAGTGGAGATGAGTCAAGAGCGAGCAAGGCAACGAGGGGGCCTTAAGGCCAGGGAAGGAAACCTTAAAGAGGCTGTGATACGCTGCTTAAAGGGGCAGGGGACACGGTGGCAGGCTTATTAAACCAGTGATAGCCTCTGGGATGACAAGCAGTGAAGGATGGCACAGCCCACAGGATGCTCAACAGATGCTCGGCGGGAGCTCCCCGCGCGCCGCCGCAACTTAAGGTTTGTCAAGACAACCATCTAACTAACTTAGTGCTCCGTCTCCATCGACGGCGAGTGAGAAGGGAAGGCGAAGGCTTCCTGGGTGTCCGCTCAGTGAGAATACAGAATAACAGGAGAGACCTTGGAGGTCTTCTAGTCCAACCCCAGCAGTGAAATCCAAATTTTTATTTACTACCGGTTCTGTGGGCGTGGCTTGGTGAGAGTGGCAGGGGAAGGATACTGCAAAATCCCCATTCCCTCCCCACTCCAGGGGAATGGATACTGCAAAAATCCCCATTCCCTCCCCACTCCAGGGGAATGGATACTGCAAAATCCCCATTCCCACCCCACTCCATGGGAAGGATACTGCAAAATCCCCATTCCCTCCCCACTCCAGGGGAATGGATACTGCAAAAATCTACATTCCCACCCCACTCTGGGGCCAGCCAGAGGTGGTATTTGCCAGTTCTCCGAACTACTCAAATTTCCGCTACCGGTTCTCCAGAACCTGTCAGAACCTGCTGGATTTCACCCCTGTCCAACCCACTTCCACTCCACCCGTTCAGACAGGAGATCCTATAACATCCAGGACAAACGGCTGTCCAGTCTCTTCTTAAAAGCGTCCATTTTTGGAGCACCCAGAACTTCTGGATACGGGAAACCATCTGTTAGTGGATCGATGGACGGATGGTCCTGCTTATTGCGCTTCTACGCAATAAGTTTTGTTTCTTGCGTTCATTTCCAGTCCTGCTTTAAAATCACCGCTTGACTTTCAGCCCTTGTGGATTGAAATTTGCCTTCTCTCAAATCAAATCCCATTCCCTTCTAGCACGGATGATGTTACCTAGTTTGGTAATGAAACATCTGCAAGGAAACAACCAAGCTGAGAGAGTACCAAGGATTCCCCCCCCCCAAAATCTGCCTCCCTCCCTTCACCACCTAATCTTTTCAACTTGCATTAATTGTTCAACAGAACGATTGTTTGGGGAGAATGTTAAATCTCTCCACATGCTGATATTTTTTTTTATTTATTTGCATTTATATCCCGCCCTTCTCCGAAGATTCAGGGCGGCTTACACTATGTCAAGCAATAGTCTTCATCCATTTGTATATTATATACAAAGTCAACTTTTATTGCCCCCAACAATCTGGGTCCTCATTTTACCTACCTTATAAAGGATGGAAGGCTGAGTCAACCTTGGGCCTGGTGGGACTTGAACCTGCAGTAATTGCAGGCAGCTGCTGTTAGTAACAGACTGCAATAGTCTGTTGAGCCACCAGATTCAACTTCGTCTACTCCTACTGACATCAAGAGGTCAACTATCAGACCGCTGATCGGCTGAGAAACAAGAAATGTTTAGCTATCTTTTACAGGTAATATTCCATTCCCCCCCCTCCCAATCTTCTCTCTCACATCCACACACCACCAACCCATGCTGGGGATGCTCGCTGAAAAGTTCCCTTGGAAAAAAACCCACCTCACCTGTCTGAAGGATGGCACATTTAAAAAATAAAATAAAATCCAATATTGGCACATCTCCCTTTGATAAACATTGGCCCAGCGTGCTTCGCTCTTATTTATCTATCCTGAGAGAAGCTTCATTACTATGTATTAGGTAGATGTGACACATTTATGGAAATACGGCAACTCTTTATGGAATATATATTAAAATTTAATAAATCATTCACTTGTGCGGTCAACGGGCTGATGAATGATTGGTGTGCGCGCTCTGCGTGTTTATCTTTATTTTGGCTTTGTTTGATCTCTCTATTTTGAAAAAGCTGCATCACATTTTGGCCTCCTTTAGATCAGCAGTTTTAAAGCTAAGCACCTTCAGGGCATCTTTCTGGATTGACTCATCTGCCACCCGAATGGAGGTGTTTTGGAGCAGCTTCTGCTACCACAATTCCTCCTTCATGTATTTCACAAGAAGGTATTTCAGAAGAAGAGTCTTCCACTCCTCCGCTCGCGATAAAAATACCTTATTGCTTGACATAGTGTAAGCCGCCCTGAGTCTCGGAGAAGGGCGGGATATAAATGCAAATAAAATAAAAAAATAAAAAATAAAAATAAATAAATTATGCCCCCAGACTCCAAATTTTGGGCTTAGTCAACTTAGAACTACGCCGACTTCAGTCTGACCGAAGCATAGCTCATAAAATCATCTGCCACAATGCCCTACCTGTCAATGACTACTTCAGCTTCAACCGCAACAATACACGAGCAAATAATAGAGGCAAACTCAAGGTAAACCGCTCCAAACTCGATTGCAGAAAATATGACTTCAGCAACAGAGTGGTTCAACTCCTGAGATGCACTACCTGATTCTGTAGTTTCTTCCCCAAACCCCCAAAACTTTAAGCTTAGACTGTCTACTGTTGACCTCATCCAGTGGTGAAATCCAATTTTTTTTTACTACCGGTTCTGTGGGCGTCGCTTGGTGAGCGTGGCAGGGGAAGGATGCTGCAAAATCTCCATTCCCACCCCACTCCTAGGGGGAAGGATACTGCAAAATCCCCATTCCCTCCCAACTCCTGGGAGAAGGATGTTGCAAAATCTCCATTCCCACTCCACTCTGGGGCCAGCCAGAGGTGATAATTGCCAGTTCTCCGAACTACTCAAAATTTCCGCTACCGGTTCTCCGAACTACTCAAAATTTCCACTACCGGTTCTCCGAACTACTCAAAATTTCCGCTACCGGTTCTCCAGAACCTGTTAGAACCTGCTGGATTTCACCGCTGACCTCACCCCATTCCTAAGAGCTCTGTAAGGGGCGTGCATAAATGCACCCAAGTGCCTACCGTCCCTGTCCTAATATTCCTTTTTTACTTACTCTTTTCATGTGTCCAAATTATGTTTATACTTTTACCTGTTATCTTATACATGATTGAGAAATAAATAAAATAAAATAAATGTACATAAACTCAGGTGCATGCAGAAAAATTCAGGCGACTTGTGTTTTCCCCTGCCCTTACTTCTTCCCGAGTTGCGTTGCTCACGCCACAATTCTACACCCAGCACTTCACAGCTATCCCTAAAGCGATTCCTAAAATTGGAATAGCTTTAGGAATAGCTGCGAAGCTTAACAGCTAAAATTAGGAAGTATGAATTGACATGGTCATTAAAATCTGGATGGAGGCTTTTTGTTTAGCACCTCCGACATAGAAGGGATCAAACTGGCAAAAGAGACGAGACAGCTGTGTTAGTGCAGACCAGTGACGTGCCATGACATTGTGGGTGATACGCCAGCATTCACCAACCACAGATCCGAGTGTAAGACCACGCTTGGAATATTGCATCCAGTTTTGGTCACCACAATATTAAAAAAAGATGTGGAGACTCTAGAAAGAGTGCAGAGAAGAGCAACCAAGATGATTAGGGGACTGGAGGCTAAAACATACAAAGAACAGTTGCAGGAACTGGGTACGTCTAGTTTGATGAAAAGAAGGACGAGGGGAGACATGAAGGCATTCTTGCAATATTTGAGCGGCTGCCCCAAAGAAGAGGGAGTCAAACTATTCTCCAAGGCACCTGAGGGCAAGACAAGAAGCAACCGGTGGAAACTAATCAAGGAGAGAAGCAACTTAGAACTAAGGAGAAATTTCCTGTCAGTCAGAACAATTAAATCAGTGGAATGGCTTCCTTCCAGAAGTGGAGGTTTTTAAGAAGAGACCGGGCTGCCACCTGTCAGAAATGGTGTACGGTCTCCTGCTTAGGCGGGGGGAGGGTTGGACTAGATGACCTATAAGGCCCCTTTCAACTCTGTTAATCTGCTAAGAGTCTCCCCAAAGAAACTCAGCACCGGGGAAGCCGAGATCCGAGGGCTGCATTTGGCAGAATAGGTTTGGCCCTCCCCTCTCAAAACCCCACCGTCGATTTTCTTCTAGACACAACACAAAAATCTCCCACAGCAACAGCGACGACAACAAAATATTAGGCAACCGATAAGGTGGCCCAGTCTGCTTTTTTTATCCCCTCTCTGCCTGGCAAGGAAGCCCGCCTTCCTTTCCTCTCCAGATGGAGCTCAGCTGATGGGGAGAGGCCATTTATAAGTGCTGTGAGGGGCAATTTAAAAATAATGTCACCGCAATAAAAAGCAAGAAAATGACTCCTAGGCCATCCATTGTCGGTGACACCCGGCACACCACTCGGCATCTCGGTCCTGGCTTATTAAGCGAACCAGTGGGGCAAGCCATCATTGGCAGCTTGAGAGAGGATGCGAGGAGCAGATAAGGGGGATTTCCCCCCCTGACTTCTCTGCTGCGAGGAGACGTTACATCGCTTCGGAGTCTCTCTTGGGTCCCCTTCACGCCCATTACGTTACAAGGAGCAAAAGAGATTTATATTTAATTTATAGCAACGCTCAAAGCTGCGGCAGGAATTCTATTTCCGACCTGTCTTTTCTTTTTTTTTTCCTTTTTCCCCCTGCCTCCAAGCAGGAATTCCAGGCCATTGGTTTTGCCACTGTCTCGCCACCTCTTTCCTTTCGTCAGTTAGCAGCTTGGATTCGAGCCTCTCTTTACCTCCCCTTCTGCAATGGGCTTTGTAGTCCCGAGGAAAGGGGTTTCCAGAACCCCAGTTTTTGGTTTAAGAGCAGGGGGTCCTCAAACATTCGCGCCTCGGGGCCCACTAAATTCATAATTTTAAATCCCGTGGACCACTAATAGGATCTGCCTAATGACCAGCTGGGTGGGTGTGGCTAGACGGTCATGTGACTGGGTGGGCGTGGACAACTCGATGTCACTCGCGTCAAGGGGGCGCCTCGCCGGCTTCTATTCGCCCTTCCCCTCCCAGCCCCTCCTCGCCTGCCCACCCAGGCTCCTTAAGGCCGCAATAGGGAGCAGTTGTTGGAACTAAGCAGCCACCATGAGAAAGAGTTGGCTCAGTTCAGATTGGATCTGGCCGAGAAGGAGGCTCAGGAGAAGCACCTCACTGAGGGCTAGGAGCATAGGTTTTCCAAGCAGAGGGAAGACCTGCAGGAGTGCAAGGTCAGGTACCGGTGCCATAGGTTCACCATCACGGTTATAGTATCTCCTGCTTTAGCAGGGAGTTGGAATAGAAGACCTCCAAGATATATCTTCCAACTCTGTTCGATAAGATTCCCCATAGTAACTCCATATATTTTCAGGTCGTAATTTCTGACTTGGGAATTCAAGGGGTTGATCAACCCAACTGGAAGGTCTCAATCCTTGGAGAAGCATCTTCCAGAAGTTGTGGAACAATACAGTATCTCCCAAATGTCCCACACGGCCGCTTCTTTGAAACTATAGTTCTTCAACTTGTGAAAAAGTCAACATTTCCCCACTCTTGATCCAGAGGCTTTAGCAGGAGAACTTTTAACTTTTGTTTGATATCTCCCTTTTCAGCTTCCAAGATCTTCTTCTGAATTATGGTTCAGTCCTTTAGCGCTAACGGTTCCTGACTCTCTCTTGGTGGCTGAACTCTAATGAAATGTAATTATGATTTATCTTTCCTGATCCTGAGGAAATTTATAGCGCTATCATGAACAGGATATCAGAGTTCAACCCGGTAGACAGAAAGCCCAGCTAGGCAAATCAAAGTTTGATTTCTGTCCGTCTCTTCCAGAATTATGTCACTGGAAAACATCGTAAAGTGGAGAATTTATAAATTATACATTCTCCGCTTGACCCGTGTGGTATATACCCTTTCCCCCCCCACAAATAAGACCTCCCCTGATAATAAGCCCAATCGGGCTTTTGAGCGCATGGCAATAAGGCCAAGCTCTTATTTCAGGGTTCAAAATATATATATATATATGACAGGGTCTTATTTTCGGGAAAACACGGTAGGCAAGTTTATAGATTGAGATTTTCCTTCATTTTATCCCAATCTGTGAGGTAGATTGGACTAGGAGAGGATGAAAGTTGTATTGTGTTGGGGGTGTGTGTGTGTGTGTGCACAAAGTTGTATTGTGTTGTGAGGGGTACACTGAGAGAGCTCAACCAATCTCATTGCACATATGTTGTGCGCTGACCATAAAAGTTGGAAATTTGAATTTGAAATTGAAATCCAGCCCCTCATGATCTTCCCATGATTGAGAAGAGGATATGAACAAGGATCACCTCAGTTCTAATCTAACAGCCATGAGATCATGCTGGCTTCTGTTCTATTCTTTATCTCTTTTTTTAAAAAAAAATAATTTTTAATTAAGCTTTTCACCCTTAAAAACAAAATGAAGAAAAAAACGTAACAAAAAAACCAAAACAAAAACACATTAAAAACACATCACAAACACAGCATTACATATTTTACAGCTTGTCGTATCGGCAATGGTATATATTCTCTGTTCTTTTTTTACTCAATCCTATACGTGCTTATATTTACATTCTATTATTCTATTTACCAATCCAATAATTTACATTTCCTAATTTTAACAATCCAATTTACAATTTATAATTTTGATTTCTTTTTTCCAACCAATCATATAATTTATTCCACACTTTGTAATAATCCGACTCTTTTCCTTCCTTGATTTCTAACGTCATCCTGTCCATTTCTGCATACCGTAAAATTTTTGGGATTATTATTTCCTCTCCTGAAACATTATTTTGTTTCCATACATGTGCTACAGCGATCCTTTCTGCCGTTAATAAATGAAGTATTAGGTATTGCAAAGATTTTTTTTAAAAAAATTTGCATTTATATCCCGCCCTTCTCCGAAGACTCAGGGCGGCTTACACTATGTCAAGCAATAGTCTTCATCCATTTGTATATTATATACAAAGTCAACTTATTGCCCCCAACAATCTGGGTCCTCATTTTACCTACCTTATAAAGGATGGAAGGCTGAGTCAACCTTGGGGCCTGGTGGGACTTGAACCTGCAGTAATTGCAAGCAGCTGCTGTTAATAACAGACTGCATTAGCCTGTTGAGCCACCAGAGGCCCTTTATTTATTTATTTATTTATTTATCCATTTTTGAACTAATTATTCCCAATAGATAAAATTCCGGTTTGAATTCCATGTTATTTCTTTATCTCAGTGGCATAAAGGAAAAATAGAAAGGCTGACTTAGCCTAAAATTGGGGCAAAGGTTTCGAGACCCCCTAATCTTATCATTGGTAGAGGAGGAAATCCTCACCCTTCCACTAAGTTCTCTTAATTAAACTTTATGAACCCTTGGTGCTTCTTAAGGCTAGTTAAGTAGCAAACTATCTGTTGATAATAAAATTTGCTTGCCTCTTGCAGACATCCAATTTGCTGTCTTCAAAGAAAGAAATTGGATTGTCTGCTCCTTAAATCGTTTTAATATTTGGCGTGGAGAGCTCCTGGCAGAAGCATTTCAACTGGAAAATAGGAAATGAGTCTAAAACTATAGACACAAACATGAGTAATGCCCACGTTTGGGGCGGGGGGCGGCAGGAGGGGGCGACTTAGATTGAGAGATAGGAACGATAGAAATGCCAGCTTTGTTTCTGCTTGGATTCAAAGAACAGCAGGCAAGAGCTGATATGGCGTGAGATTTTTTTTTGCAATCGTACAGAAGACCAAATATATATATATATGTGTGTGTGTGTGATTTTGCTCAGCACAGTTCCCGAATAAAAGAGAATTTTAAAAATAAGGAATTTACATTTTCTTTGTCTCTAGTCTAGCAAAGAGAAGGACTAGGGGTGACATGATAACCAAAGCACCAAAGGGCAGGACAAGAAGTAATTAGGGGAAGATTATCAAAGAGAGTTCCAACCTAGAATTAAGGAGAAATTTCCCGACATGGAGAACAATTAATTGGTGGAACAAGATGCCTCTAGAAGTTGTGGGTGATCCATCACTGGAGGTTTTTAAGAAGAGATTGGACAACCATTTGGCCAGGATGGTATAGAGTCTCCTGCTCAAATAGGGGGTTGGACTAGAAGACCTCCAAGGTTCCCTTCCAACTCTATTATTCTATATATCTCACACAAGAAGGCATAAGACAGCCTGAACTCAATGATGGCTATTTGCATTTTACCAATCTGTGGATCTCTTATCAAGTTAATAGACTACTTCAGCTTCAATCGCAATAATACAAGAGCAAACAATAGATTCAAACTGAATGTTAACGGCTTCAACCTTGATTGCAGAAAATATGACTTCTGAAATGAAGAAAATATGACTTCTGTAACAGAGTTATTAACAGAATAACTTGGAACTCACTACCTGACTCTGTGGTCTCTCCTCAAAATCCCAAAAACTTCAACCAAAAACTGTCTACTATTGACCTCACCCCATTCCTAAGAGGACCATAAGGGGTGTGCATAAACGCACAAACGTGCCTACCGTTCCTGTCCTATTGTTTCCTTTCATTATATCAAATTAATATAGTTATTGCATACTTTTGCTCATATATATGCTTATATGATATGTAGTTATTTTATGCTGATGCTTGTGTATATTGTTGTGACAATAAAAAACGTTATTTTCTATACTTGTTTGCTAATCTCAGAAGGGAGGAGTTTTAGAATAGAATAGAAGAGAATTTTTTATTGGCCAAGTGTGATTGGACACACAAGGAATTTGTCTTGGTGCATAAGCTCTCAGTGTACATAAAAAAAATCTGGCTCATCCCCAAAATGGAGCAGCTTTTTTTTTAAAAAAATAAATCCTTGAGGATCTTCAAATGTCCTCAGTCCCCCTCTTAAACAAGCTATTCCATTTTCATCTGCAAACCATGATTGGAGGATAATTCAAGGGCCACCTCCAGCTACCCAGAACTCTTACCCACGTCAGCCGAGAAACTGTCCATGGCTTAAGCCAATCGTGGCTTTGAATTTTGATGGTGGGTGGGTGGGGGGCAGAATTTTATGAGCCCGAGCACGATTGGCTTGTTGTCATTCAGCAGCGATAAGCAATGATCCAGGCTGCTACTCCTAGCTAACTTGTGTACTGATCTGATTATTTTCAATTGAGAGTGAAATGCCAGAGGTTGTTTTATGTATTATTCAGTTCCTGTTGCATGAATTTTATTCTTTGGATTGCAGCCGGGGGTGGGGGGGGCGGGGGGGGGGAGAAAGAGATGGATAGGACCGCCTTCGTGGGAAAGTTGAAATTAGTTGAACTGGCCCTACCGTTAGGTAGGTTGCACAGAAGTTATTTAGGTAGAGTTTTTCTTTCTTTCTTTCTTTCTTTCTTTCTTTCTTTCTTTCTTTCTTTCTTTCTTTCTTTCTTTCTTTCTCTGTCTTCCTTTCTTACCCTCCCTCCCTCCCCCTGTCTCTTCCTTCCTTCTTTCTTCCTTTCTTTCTTTTCCTCCTTCCCTCCCTCCCCCTCTCCCTTCCTTCCTTCCTTCCTTTCTTGGTTCATCTTAATTTCGCCAGCAGGAGAAGATGGGAAGAAAATATTTGTTGCCTTCTGGGACCTTGGTGCTCTCTAGGCTGGCTGTTTTCTGGTGGACGTTTCACCTAGGTGATGTTACCTAGATGGGTCATGAAACGTCTGACAGAAAACTACCCAACAGTCTCCGCCGCCTCCTCCTCCTCCTCCTCCTCCTCCTCCTCCTCCTCCTCCTCCTCCTTTCCCTCCTCCTCCTCTCCTCCTCCTCCTCCTCCTCCTCCTCCTCCTCCTTTCCCTCCTCCTCCTCCTCTCCTCCTCCTCCTCCTCCTCCTCCTCCTCCTCCTCCTCCTCCTCCTCCTCTTCTTCTTCTCCACAATTCCATTCCCTTCAAGCACTGATATTATCTAGTTGGGTCACAAAACATCCGCAAGAAAGCCACCAAGTTCAGAGAGCACCAAGGATTCTTCGGTTCAACCCTGAGCCGTAAATATTCCCTTCTCTCAGTATTCATTCCCTTTCTTCCAACTTTTCACCCTCCCTTTTTCCCTCCTTTTGCTGCCTGGACAATGATATTTCAATAGATATTATTACTGACATTAATTAAACTTTTGTCGAAGGTGCCTAAAGGCAGAAAGATTGGTGAATTTCATTTCCATGGAAACCTCTTGCCTTGAAAGAGATTTCAATAGTCCAGGAGACCCACCTTCCGTCCACATAATTGGCTGTGAACATCTTTGGGGAGGAAGACCCCTGCTAGACATCACCAAAATGACAATTTTCTTCTCCATCCATTCCCCGTGTCTTTCTCCGTTAAACAACAGGGCAATCCTACTAATTTTGTAACCGTGATCATATGATTGCCTTTTGGTGTAATTTTCTCCTCTCGTTTTGGTGCGGAGCAAAATAATAATAATACATGGGGAGAGCACCTGGAGACAGCAGAAGAGAAAAGGAAGCTCTTGAGAAGATAACAAAATGCAAGAGGCCTGGAAATAGAAGTAGAAGGACTGTGAGAAAAGAAAGGAAAGATAGTGCCAACTATCTTGAAAGTAAACCGGGAACATTTTTATTGGGGAATATTGACGAGAACATGCACCAAAGAAATAAAATATTTGACTTTACACATCGTAACAGCTGCACGAATAACAATTGAATAGAATAGAATAGAATTTTATTGGCCAAGTGTGATTGGACACACAAGGAATTTGTCTTGGTGCATACGCTCTCAGTGTACATAAAAGAAAAGATACGTTCATCAAGGTACAACATTTACAACACAATTGATGGTCAATATATCAATATAAATCATAAGGATTGCCAGCAACAAGTTATAGTCATACAGTCACAAGTGGAAAGAGATGGGTGATGGGAACGATGAGAAGATTAGTAGTAGTGCAGATTCAGTAAATAGTTTGACAGTGTTGAGGGAATTATTTGTTTAGCAGAGTGATGGCCTTCGGGCAAAAACTGTTCTTGTGTCTAGTTGTTCTGGTGTGCAGTGCTCTATAGCGTCGTTTTGAGGGTAGGAGTTGAAACAGTTTCTGTCCAGGATGCGAGGGATCTGCAAATATTTTCACGGCCCTCTTCTTGATTCGTGCAGTATACAGGTCCTCAATGGAAGGCAAGTTGGTAGCAATTATTTTTTCTACAGTTCTAATTATCCTCTGAAGTCTGTGTTTGGAAACAGGAAAGGACACCAACAGATGAAGAAGTGATAGGAAAAGTTTTAGAATGTGCCGAGATGGACAAATTAACAAAAGAAATTAAAGAAAAAGAAGAGACAGATTGTTACATAATTTGGAACAAATGGTATCAATGGCCTGAGACTAGAAATAAAGAATAAAATATATAGGGGAGAAACTAAAAATGTAAAATATATATAACAAATATATAGAAATGTACAAAAGTAAGGTTATTAGTGTTAGAAAATACAATGTTACCAAAGAAAAAGGGACAATGAAGAAAATAAAACAGTAAAAGAGATATCGGGGGGAAAGATATAAAACGGAAAGAAGACCACTAAGAAACATTGTTTAAAATGAGGATATATTTATATATTGTA
Source organism: Ahaetulla prasina (assembly GCF_028640845.1). NCBI lineage: Eukaryota > Metazoa > Chordata > Lepidosauria > Squamata > Colubridae > Ahaetulla > Ahaetulla prasina. The sequence goes on from NC_080554.1 coordinate 3,006,288, forward strand.
TGTTATGTGTTTGTCCTATTGTGTTATAATAAAATATTAAAATTTAAAAAAGAAAGAAAGAAAGGAAAGATCGTGCCAATAATTATAAGCGCCTTGGGTGCAATCCCAAAACGACTGGAGTATCCCTTGAATTGGCAATGACAATCTCACCATTAGTCAATTGCGAAGGGCACTTTTACTCAAAATAGCTTATATTCTGTGACGATACCTCTTGGAGAAAGAGCAATAGGTGGCCCAAAATGCCAAATCCTGGCCTAAACATCTGGCTGATTGTGCGACCAACTTTAATAAAGATAATCTTAAGCAACTGGAGAACTACTCAACATCATCGGCACTGACAAACTCCCCACCAGTCAATTGTGAAAGTGTTGTGACTCGTCCTCCCTCCTCTCCTCAGCCGGGCCCCTCCCGTCTCCAACTGGGCCTTTTATCAGAGTCTGATAATGAAGATGAACGGCCTGTCATGCCTCCAGCCCCCGACCCTGGCCCCATGCCCGGAGAGGATTCCAGGAGTGAAAGGACAAGCCCGATAAACCTCACTCATACAGCATGTGTAGCTTTGGCTCAGCCTTCAGAGCGGGAAGCCAGCCAGGTGCTGGAATCACTCGGCCCTACTCCCTCTGACCCCTCCCTTTCCCAGAAGCTGACAGCAGATCCAGCTGAAGACAATTCAGCATGGGAGGACCCTCGCTTCCGGAGATCTGAGAGGCGATGCCAGCAGAAGGAGGGGTGGGGCAGGCCTGGATAAATGCTGAGTCATGGAGCCACACCCCACAGCCTATATAAAGGACCTGCTTTTGGCATTCCAACCTTGAGTCAAGCAAAGTCTTATCTAGTTTGCTGATATCGGACTTTATCGCTGAAGTCACAACTTGGACTCCTGCCTGCCCTGATAAACCTCGAAGGAACTTGGCAAGCTGCAAAGGCTTCATTGCCAAGTTTGTTACGGACTTCCTTGACTCGTTCGTCAGAGTGGGAGTGGGACACGAGAGAAAGGCAGCTTTGCTTGGAACAAAGCAAAGAAACCGCCCTGAGTCCCTTGGGAGATAGGGCGGTATATAAATATGATTAAATAATAATAATAATAACAATTTACATCCTCTTTCAATACCTTGACCACCATCAAAGAACAACATCTGCCTAGCCCAGGTGCTTGGAAAGGACTCGCTAGGTAGACAAAACTGCCCAATCCAGCCTAAACATCTGGCTGACTTACCTAAACATCTGGCTGAATAACCACCACCATCATCATAACAATACTTGGACGCCATGGCATTGACAAAATCCCCATCGGTCAATTGCAAAAGGCAGTTTGATTCAGAACAGCTGACATCCTGTGACGAGACCTTGAACATCATCAAACATCCCCCCACCTGTTTATCTCAGGTCCTTGAGAAGGACTTGACGGGTGGACATCCAGTCTGAACACCTGGCTAACTGTGAAACGAAGAACAACAATAATATTTTTTTCAAATTAAAAAATGTAGCGGGGATAAAAAAAAAGGAAGGGAGAGAATTTTGACGAAAGTGTAATTAGGAAAACAAATGCCCATTCTCAAGCTGGCCCCGTTCACCCCTCATTTCAACCCTTTGGCCATAAATTTCCCCCCACCCCACCCAGCCGAAGAATCCCCTCTTTAGAGAAAGGTTTGCCAAAGCATCATCAAGGCTGCCATTATTTTAATCAGTTTGAGGAGGGATTTAATACATTATTGATTTTTGTTGGCGGATTGAAAAAGCTCCCGTATTAAGTCCAGGTTGCTTAGTCTTTCCCGATATGACATTCAGGTACTTGTGAAAAATTATACCAATTATGAAATAAGCCATTTACTGCTTCAAAGTGCAATCAGTTGTCACACTGCAGAGAATTCGCTCTTGAGTGTTATTAGCCGTGTGGTGGGCGCAGGAAAAGTGCTGAGAGAAGAGACTTTAACCAAAGGGCAATTGCATGAAATTTACTTAGAAATAGCTATTTATCACTGCTGGGTTTCCTAGCGTTCAAACCCCACTGCAGACACTTTATGGAATTGGTGAGAAAGGAGGGAGATTGCGGGGGGCGGGGCGGGGGGTAGCCATCTCGGAGTGACTGAAACACAACCAATGGAGTGTCCCTTCCATCGCTTTTCTCCCTCCCTCCCCTTTCCCTCCCCCACTTTGCTGACATTCAGTGAAAAATTTAGAAGTCATTGTAGCGTCATAAAGATGCATTATCTTTTCTGATGTGCAATTTGAGCGTCTTACTGAAAGCGCCAGGTAGAAGTGGGGGGGGGAAATCCCCCCTATAGACAAAGATGCAGAAATATAAGCGAGCGACGTGGAACTTTGAAAAGTTTTAAGAACTGCACGTGCCTGACTTTTAAGGCACCTGATGGGTAAAAGGTCTCTCCAGTTTCTTTCACAAAGAGCGGTTGAGCGATCAATGCGGGAGAGATGGATGCTGGGAAGGATGGGTTGGATGCATGGGCAGCAACAAAGAACAATGTCTAGAAGGATTGCTCCCCTAAGGAAGAGAAGAGAAGAGAAGAGAAGAGAAGAGAAGAGAAGAGAAGAGAAGAGAAGAGAAGAGAACAGAAGAGAACAGAAGAGAACAGAACAGAAGAGAACAGAACAGAACAGAAGAGAACAGAAGAGCAACAGAGGAAGACAATGAAAAGAGAAAAGAAGTTCAAGAATGAGAATGGCTTGGTTGCATTGACTTGAGAAGACAGGAGAGGAGGGGAGGGAAAGAAAGAGAAGAGAAGGGAAGGAAAGGGAAGGGAAGGGAAGAGAAAGGAAAAGAAGAGAAGACAAGAGCAACAGAAGAAGACAATGAAAAGAGAAAAGAAGATCAAGAATGAGAATGGCTTGGTTGCATTGACTTGAGAAGACGGGAGAGGAGGGGAGGGAAAGGAAGAGAGGACAGGAGGGAAAGGAAGAGAGGAAAGGAGAGGGGATTGCATTGATTTGAGAAGAGGGAAGAGGAGGGAAGGGAAGGGAAAGGGAGAGAAGCAAAGCAAAGAGAAGAGAAAGGCAACAGAAGAAGAAAATGAAAGGAAGATCAAGAATGAGAATGGCTTGGTTGCATTGACTTGACAAGATGGAAGAGGAGGAAGGAAGGAAGAGAAAGGAAGAGAGAAGAGAAGGAAGGGAAGGAAGGAAGAGAAGAGAAAGAAGAGATGACAAGACCAACAGCAGAAGACAATGAAAAGAGAAAAGAAGATCAAGAATGAGAATGGCTTGGTTGCATTGATTTGAGAAGAGGGAAGAGGAGGGAAGGGAAGGGAAAGGGAGAGAAGCAAAGCAAAGAGAAGAGAAAGGCAACAGAAGAAGAAAATGAAAGGAACATCAAGAATGAGAATGGCTTGGTTGCATTGACTTGACAAGATGGAAGAGGAGGGGAGGGAAAGGAAGAGAGGAGAGGAGAAGGGACGGGAAGGGAAGGGAAGGGAAGAGAAGAGAAGAGAAGAGAAGAGAAGAGAAGAGAAGAGATCACAGTGCTATCAGCGCTCCTTGAAAAGCTGGGAAACCTCTGTACAGTTGACAGTACAAACCTCTTTTGCTTATGTCCCGAATGGCAACCATTAATGACTTTGCTGCAGGCAATGGAGCACAAGGGAATCCAATTTAAAGGAGCCATGTTCGAGAGATATTTACACTCCAGTAAAGATGCCTAGAGCAGTCGAAAGATGTATAGTAGGCATGTCCTGCCTCTGGGTAGTCCTAAAGTAAAATCTTCCCTGACTAGAGTTGGACTCCTGGGTGATTCATCGATACACTCGGGGAGGTGGGCTTGTTTGTTTGCAAGAGTTTGTGTCATGTCTTTCCTGGCAGGACTCACACACTGGTGGGTCTCCCCTGGAGGGGCTGAACCTGCTTTCCAACCTAGACAACCTAACCCAGATTCTGTCACCTGCTGAGACCTCCATAATCATCAAGGCGAGCAAAGCTGGTCGAGATGCAGCCCTTGGTGGAACCCAAAGGATACACAGCAGTGGTGGGTGTCGACCCCAGCTCCGGCTCGACACATGATGCTGCGGGGATTCGAACAGTGGGAGAAGCACCTACCCAGCGATCCGGAAGGACGACTTGTTATGCAGTCGTTAGGGTGATGCGGGAATCGATGTTTGGGGTGCACGAGGTGCGATCATAAAACATACGGCCGGGATAGCTGAGGATGAGGCTTCGGCGTTGTGAAAGAGCTGCTACGGTTCCGGGGTCTGGCTGATAACGTGGCAGGTGATGCCACCGGTAGTGGAGGGAGAGAACAGTCGGGCATCCAATCAGCTGAGCAGCGCAGCCGAGGGCGGAACACGGGGTGACGCGGGATGTTTAAAAGGCGCTGAGAGGCGGAAGCTCTCAGCGCCGACTTTGTACACAGCGACCTCGACTAATACTGAGACCCGGTTTGTAGCAGACCAAATAAAAGAAGTCACGGGTGGAAACGAAAACCAAGTTCGGGTTGGTTTTTTTCAGCGTCTGGCAAAACCACGGCTGAGCTAGCCAAGAGTGGGATTCTATTGGTTCTAACCAGTTCGGGTGAACCGGTAGCACCAGAGGCTGGAGGCTCCACCTACCACCTGGATGTCATCACGGACACTCTGTGCCTGTGCAAAAGGCTCTGCGCATGTGCAAAGGTGGCGTGCACGCGCTCACCTTTGCGAAACCGGTAGCGAAAGCAAGTGAATACCGCTACTGATACACAACCAATCATATTTGGCCGAATGATGGATATAAATAGAGGCGATGGAAAGAATGTTTGATGTAGAGTGGAAGGTAGCAAATCAATGAATCGGAGATTCGTTTTCTGGGTTTTGACCCCGGGGGAAACCCAGCCTACCAAAGAGCCCCACCCTTTCATTTCCATCCCTCCATACACAACATATTCTGTCCCCCCTCACCTCTGTCCGAGCGATGGCTTAATTAGCCGGCACTATCAGCTCTGGCAGCAAAATAGCAAGCGTCTGCCGAGTGTCACTGTTATCTCCCTCGATGCCGATGAGTCACCCAGGAACAAACTTCAGCTCTAAGTTAAGCAGTTAATTTGCCTGCTACGAAGAGGCACAGCAGCTCTTGCTGCCTTTATATCCTGTGGGGTGTGGCTCCATGACTCAGCACTTCCTAGGCCCACCCCACCCCTGCTTCTGTTGTTCCCGCCTCTCCTGCCTACGAAACCTAGGGTCCAGCCAGGCCTGATTGCCATCAGCTGGGTCTGGAGGCATGGACTGGGGGGGGGGGAAGAGTCATGGGACGGAGGCCTCGTTATCTCCTCCACCTGGTCTGCCTCTGGCTCCTGGAGTTGAGCCAGGGAAGCCGGTGCTCCCAGGTAAGTCCTGACGGCCCTTCCCCCTCACTTTCCAAGTCACTTTCTGGCAGGGGGCCTGGCTCGGGGGGCGCAGACGCAACACACCATAAGAAGTCCAGGGACATTTCATCCTGGCATTTCTCCATTTAGGAAACCCAATTGAGACCGGACCTTCAGTCACTAAACAATGCAGTCATTCAGCGAGTAATTTATTTACTGCACGTCCAGACCAAACCTTAAAAACTGCCAAAACGAGGGACTAGTCCTCGTTCCATAAACTTCGAGTCATCGATCCGATTTGGCAATCACGTTTACTGCGGTTAAGACCAAACGTGCGGCTTGCCCGACTGACGTTGCTCATTTGCAACCGGTTGCAAATCACGATCGAGTGATCGCAAGAGTCTGCAGCCAGTTGTAGACATGAGCCAGGGGCCCAAATTGCTATTGCACGAATCTGGGTGTGTGTGTGTCTTGCAATTTCGAGAATGGGTCGCGCATATCACTTTTCCTGAGACAGTCACAACTTGGAACCATCGCTAAACAAACCGTCCTAAAGCCTATAATAACTTGTTGCAAAGTACTACACAATAAAATAAAAAAATAAAAATAAAAAAGGAGGCTGTGTTTTATTATCTTGGGAATTGCCTATTTGTTTCCCAGTGTTAACACACAGTATGTTATAAAATACACGGACAATAAATTCTTCCACTACTTGATAGACTCTCAGGATCTAATAGATTATTTTACAACGGATAGAGGTAGCATTTAAACACAGCATTCTGGCGCAGAAGTGGGAGGGTGGGTGGGGTGGGGTGGGGGAAAACAGATTGCTATCAAGTGCCATTTAATTTAATTTCATAAATAATAGGGTATTTATAAAGGGAGCCATAATGCCAAGTGTTACCAATTTCTCTCTGCATACTATAATATGATTTGCACAATGTTGTCCTTTAGGGCAAGTGGAATACGTTGCGCAAATCAGTGCAGTGCAATTAGTACCCACAAAGGCAGCCAGCTCTACCTGTAGTTGTGTTTCTCTTATGACCTCCATGTTCTACACACACACACATACACACACACAGAGAGAGGGAGGGAGGGAGAGGGAGAGAGACAATCACACAAGGGCACAGTTCTAATTTTCAACCCTGAAAAAATTCAGCACTCAAAAAGCAGGTGGAGGGAAGACCAGTGGTGGGTTTCCAATTTTTTTTACTACCGGTTCTGTGGGTGTGGCTTGGTGGGCGTGGCGTGGCTTGGTGGGCGTGGCAAGGGAAGGATGCTGTAAAATCCCCATTCCCTCTCCACTCCAGGGGAAGGATACTGCAAAATTCCCATTCCCTCTCCACTCCAGGGGAAGGACACTGCAAAATCCCCATTCCCTCTCCACTCCAGGGGAAGGATACTGCAAAATCCCCATTCCCTCTCCACTCCAGGGGAAGGATACTGCAAAATCCCCATTCCCTCTCCACTCCAGGGGAAGGATACTGCAAAATCCCCATTCCCTCTCCACTCCAGGGGAAGGATACTGCAAAATCCCCATTCCCTCTCCACTCCAGGGGAAGGATACTGCAAAATCCCCATTCCCTCTCCACTCCAGGGGAAGGATACTGCAAAATCCCCATTCCCTCTCCACTCCAGGGGAAGGATACTGCAAAATCCCCATTCCCACCCCAGTCCAGGGGAAGGACACTGCAAAATCTCCCATCTCTCTCCCTCCCTCCCTTCCTCCCTCCTTCCTAATATTGGCTTTCTCCTCTCAAGGAGGTCCTCACCCCGCCTCCATCTTCAGCAAGGGAAGTAATTCCGTTCTTCGATCTCTGACCCAAGGACGGACAAGCCACCGACATTCATTTGTGGAAATCCTTCCGCCGAACTCGAGCCTGCTCTGATGGCATATTTATTTTATTTTATTTTATTTTGACATGAGGTCAACGCCGTAATTTTTTTTTACCCAAGCTTTTAGCGGGATTGCCAGGCAGGGTGCGATCAATTAATTCAAGCGCCCCTTTTATTTACCCTGTCTTGCTGCTTTTATTATTGATCGGCTTAAAGGTTTGTCATTGGGGCGAGCCATTTTTGAGATAAGGCAACGGAATCTGGAAACAAGACATGTTTAAAGACGACATTCTGTCACCAGATGGGCTTTTTTTTTTCAGTTTGTCAACTGGGAACTAGAGTTTTCGGGGTGGGGGGAGAGAATGAATGGATTTGTGGGTGTGAACTACCCTTTGTGCTTCATATTCGACAGAACTACTGCTATCTGGTTGCCGTGCGGGTCCTTCGGGAGAAGGGCGGTATAGAAATTAAAATAATAAATAAAATAAATTCAAGTGGGAATTTACAAACAGGAAAGGGAAACGATTTGGGGTGCTGAAGGTGTGTTTTTTCAGAACAAGAAGAGAGATTGACATCTGGAGTTTTAGGACCGGTGTTAACTCCAAAGTGTATTTAACTGAAACTGAGATTAATCAAATACAAAGGCTGGGTCTACATCACACACACACACACACACACAAACAAATCAAATGATGGTTTATGGTGGTCTAATGTAACCAACTTGCTAAGTTAATTGGCTGGTTTTTATGCAACTCATCAAAGCACAGACTACCCCCCAACCCAACCCAACCCAACCCAACCCAACCCAACCCTACTCTACTCTACTCTACTCTACTCTATTCCTAATTCATTCTATTCTATTCTATTCTATTCTATTCTATTCTATTCTATTCTATTCTATTCTATTCTATTCTACCGTACCCTACCCTACCCTACTGCATTCCATTCCATTCCATTCCATTCCTAATTCATTCCATTCCTAATTCATTCCATTCCATTCCATTCCATTCCATTCCATTCTATTCTATTCTATTCTATTCTATTCTATTCTATTCTATTCTATTCTATTCTATTCTATTCTATTCTATTCTATTCTATTCTGCTCTGCTCTGCTCTGCTCTATTCTGCTCTGCCCTGCCCTGCCCTACCCTATCTTATTCTTAAATTTATATGCCGTCCATCTCACTATCAGGTGACACTTTCTGGCGTCCTTGGTGCGCTTCGAGCTTCTCAGTTTTCTTGCAGACATTTGTGCACTGATGATGTTACTCAGCTGGGTCATGAAACGTCTGCAAGAAAATCGCCGAGCTCAGAGAGCATCAAGGACCCACAATTCAACCCTGAGCTACAAATACTCTCTTGTCCACTCTTCCAAAGGCTCCATCAAATGAAATACTGCCTACTTTGCTCTCTCTTCGGCTCCTGACTATCTGTCTGGTTTTTTTTCTCCCTTGCGAACAGAACTTGCTTAGAAACGTCTCCATCCCAGGGTGGGCCAGTTCCTCCCGAGGGATTTTTGAGCTGCGATTCTTTAATTGAGAAGCCAAAGAGAGAGTTCTTTCTCTCCCCCCCACCCCCCACCCCGCACCAAGCCCCCCACCGTCCCCCACCAAATTCCAAGAGAGTTTTCAAAGAAGCAAGCTATAAATAGCTCCCATAATGGGAAGCTGTAATCCGATAGGATTTATTTCTCTCTCTCTGATGGGCTGACCTTCATAGCCACTCCAGGCTCTGTTTGTAATGAAATATCACCAATCCATTTGGTAGCAGAAATAAATTGCACCTCCAGCGTTAAGGCCGGCCGGATCCCTTGCCTAACACGTGTCTGAATGGACGGAAGCTGCCTCCAAGGGAGATGGGCCCAGTGGTGGGTTTCTACCGGTTCACCCCGGTTTGGGAGAACCGGTAGTAGTGGTGGTGGGAGGTTCCGCCAACCCGCCCGGACGTCATCATGGATGCCCTGCGCATGCGGTTCTGAACCAGTAGTGAAGATAAGTCGAACCCACTACTGAGAGGGTCCCTTTCTCACATCCTCTGCCAGGCCTCCAAAGGATCGTTCCTTAAATCAACCTCGCATTGCTAACTTCCCTCAAAAATTGGCCCATCCCAGCCAGCTGTGTCCCTCATACTTTGGAGACACCAAGTCGTATGGAAATATCTGTATATCGGACATTAATACAAATGAGAAGCTCCAGAGGTATTTCACGACAAGAGTCCTCCACTCCTCTGCTCACAATAGAATCCCTTATGCCACCTGGCTTGAAATTCTGGGCTTGGACAATCTGGAACTGCCGTCCAATCTGAGCATAGTACACAAAATTGTCCGCTACAACATCTTGCCTGTCAACGACTTCTTCAGTTTCGACTGCAATAATACACAGGCAAACAATCGATACAAACTCAAGGTACACCGCTCCAAACTCGACGGCAGAAAATACGACTTCAGCAACCGAGCGGTCAACACCTGGAATGCTCTACCCGACTCTGTTGTTACAGTCCTCAAACCCCCACAGCTTCAGTCTCAAACTATCTACCGTGGTCCTCACCTCATTCCTAAGAAGCCTGGAGGAACGTTGTCCATGGGGTTGCGATGGGTCAGACACGACTTCGCAACTAACAACAACAAATGGCAGTGGTGGGATTCAAATAATTTAACAACCAGTTCTCTGCCCTAATGATTTCTTCCAACAACCAGTTTATCAAACTGCTCAGAAAGTGAACAACCGGTTCTCCCGAAGTGGTGCGAACTGGCTGAATCCCACCACTACCGTAATGGGAGAACCTAGTTTTTGGTGGGTTTATTGTATGGATGTGGGGTTTAGAGAGTGAGGGCTCTAGCTGGTGCTAAGAGCTCAAGTTAAACCATTGTATAGTTCATGCCTGTATGAGTGGTGCGTTCTAACCGGTATTACCACCGGTTCGCTTAGTGCATGCGCTTTGCGCGCTATCGGCGCATGCATGCTCTCTTCGCATGCACTGCGCAAGTGCACTGAATTGCTGAACAGCTGAGGCATTGCAATTTGCTCTGCCATGCCTTTCAGCTGGGCTTAAAACGAAGGAATAAAGGTAAGTATAGCGCAGGGGCGGGCGGGAGGGCCCAGATGACGGTCAGAGCAAACCGGTTCGCTGTCGCATCAATATCTCCACCACCGGCTCTGTCAAACCGGGGAGAACCGGTAGCAACCCACCACTGGCCTGTACACAAGAATCTAGTCCACTAACGGACAGCGCTAAATTGTCAGTAGGTAAGAGCCAAGGGAATTCAAGAGGGGTTGGATTTAGAACATTTGTGGGAAGGTAACAATTCTAGGCTGATTGCTCTCTTGACTCTGCCCCCCCACCCCAGTTCTCCTGTCCTTTTGCTACATGCTACCGCTTGGAGGAATTTCACCCAGTTCCCTCCTTGCAAAGCACCTTCAGCGCAAAGAGATCGCATTTGAAGTCCTATTTATGCAGAAATATTGCAAAATCATAAAAAGATTCGCCAACTTTTAAACCTCACCGTAGGCTCCTTTGAAAAGGACTAGGGGAGGCACAGTTGCAACCAATTATTCACGCTGAGCGACAAATGATTCACTGACATCAAAGTTACTTGATTTTTCCCCCTTGTAAAGTCCCTAAACAATCACTTAAAGCCTCATCAATCTGCACAGTAAAAGATGTGGAATAAAACAAACAAACAAACCTATTTTTATTGTTATTCCTGTCAGGAGGGGCGGGGGGGGGGGAAAGAAAGGAAGGAAGGAAGAAACTGATTTAAGAGCCTTGCGATTTGGTAATTGCTAGGCGGTTTTATTTTATTTTTTAATATCCTGACAATAAACATAAAATTTTAAAACTGTATTAAAAATCATTTCCAATTCTTATGCCTTAACAGTCGAGATTGAATAATGGGTAGCTTCTTCTCTTTCTCTCTCTCTCTCTTTTTTCCTTTATGCATATAAAATGCACTCTCTTGTCATCTTACGAAACTGTCAGAAATAAATTCATCCAGGAAACCAAAAAAAAAAAGATCATATAATTAAAAGGCAGTTCTTTTTTTTCTTCCAAGCTCGCCTGGAATTACTTGTTTGTCAGTTTGTTCTCCCCACTGCTGCCACCCTTTCCCAAATCGTTGCATTTTCAAACAACTCTCTTTGTAGTTAAAGGAGGGACTCCTTGAGGAGCCCAACTTTCTCTTCCAGTCAATCAATTTCTCCCTTAGGTGCTATGCCGTTCTTTTGCAGCAAAACCTCTTAATTCTCCATCAGCGACAACACTCGAGAGAAGCTTCCAGAAGTTGTTAAAAAGGAAACGGATTAATCTGACACAGAACCTAAAATGTACCTTAAGGAATTAACTGGAAATCTCCTGGATCTGCCAGCCTGGGGAGATTATAGTAGAATAGAATAGAATAACAAGAGCTGGAAGGGACCTTGGAGGTCTTCTAGTCCAACCCCCTGCTCAGGCAGGAAACCCTATACCACTTCAGACAAGTAGTTGTCCAGTCTCTTCTAAATAACTTCCAGTGTTAGGAGAATTTACAACTTCTGGAGGCAAGGAGTTCCACTGATGAATCCAGGCAAGAGTTTTACTGTAAGGCAGAATTTTGCAAGTTTGGAAGCTGAATACACACAGAGAAACAACATACATAAACACACACACACAACGCAGAGACAACCTTTATTTTTCAAAGCACTAGGGAGGGTCTCTTTGTGATCTTTCCCACATTGTCACACCTGCTACAATTTAAAACTCTAACTAGAAACAATCCTTGGCTCCATTTGTTGAGGAAGGTATTGTTTGTTAGAGATGAAGTACACTGCCAGAACTGAGAATCACGCGTCAAAATCGCTAAGTTCCACCTTCTCCTCCCTTAACTGTCTCTGTTCTGATCCCGCCTTAGCAGAAGCAAGAAACAGAGTCCTGGTCTCAAAAAACCCTCTTGTGAATTTATGGCATTCACCCACCGAAAAGTCCAGGCAAGAGTCCTTCAATGAGTTAATTGCAGTACAGACCTTATCAGTTCCTTGTGAAAATTGCAAGGCCCTGAGCTCCCAGCCAAAAGGCTGCAAATTAAGTTTTGGCCAGCACTCTCTGTGGCATGAAAGACAATGAGCAAAATCTTCAGAAATACGAACGGTTGTCTCCTACAACCACTACTCCCTTTTCCTTCTATTTATTCCCCAGCCAGAAAGGGGCCATTCAGCATCCACATGTGCTTGACTTCCCGAGTCAACTCCTTGTCCTCTGTTGTTCACCTCTCCTAACAGCTCTGCACATACGTGCATCTGGAACAGGCCCCAGCTGTTCTTCCTCCTCACTCATATCAGCCTTCAAAGGCAGCTGCCTCTCTGGTGGCTGGGAAATCTTGGACGGCCCTGGCTCTATCTCTGCATCTGATGCAGAGCATCCATCAGAGCCTTCCCCAGACTCCAGAACTGGCCCAAGTTCCTCCCCAACCTCCTCATCATCCGAGTCTTCCGCCAGCTCTGCTGGCAGCTGGCGGGCCACAACAGTCTCTTATTGCCCACCCTAGTGTAACCAATGAGGTTCCGGCAAGATGTTTTCATAAAGATTAATCCCAGGGCAGATTGGTATACGCAGCTCCCTCCTCCTTCCAGTTGTGTGACCTTGAGGCAGCATCTTGAGAAGGCACAGCACTTACTTTCGTTTCCCCAAGCATTCCCCCTTTCATTCCCTCTCTCCACAGTTCATGGCACCTGTCAACGCATAGCTCAGAAGCAGCTTCTTGGATGAGAAGAGAAACGCCTTTGTCGTGTCCCACTCCTCCGCTGACGGCCGGGTCAGGGAAATCCGAATCAGGCTTGCCTCTGCAGCTCTGCCCAAAGTCCTAGCAAAGTCCTCAGGGCAGGCAGGAGACCAGAAAGTGACTTCAGCAAGATATGTTTAGACTTTGCCTGACTCAGAGAATGCCAGAAAGCAGATCCTTTATATAGGCCATGGGGTGTGGCTCCATGACTCAGCACTTATCCAGGCCTGCCCCTCCCTTCCTTCTGTTGCCTCCGCCTATCAAGTCTTCTGGCGCGAGGGTCACTCCAGTCGGCAGCTGTTGGCAATTGACCTCCCTCAGGCTCACCTGCTGTGGAGGAGGGGGAGGGGTCTAGTTGCTCCGTTTGCCTGGGCATGGAGCCAGAGCTGGGGGCTGGAGGTATTTCTTCCTCTTCAGCCTGTCTGGGCATGGAGCCAGGGCTGGGGCCGGGAGGCATACTAGAACATTCCTCCGTGTTCGGAAGCAGATAAGAAGGCCCCGGCTGTGGTGAGATTGGGTGAGACACAACAGCCTTCAAGGGAAAACCAAAGTCCAGTTGCCTTTTGAAAAAGCACTTTTGGTACAACCATGACCTGGACGACTGGGAACCTCCATAGACACCCAGATTACTTTCTACTTTCAGGGTGATCCTAGCTAGCACAACTTCTGTTTATCCTTCTCCGCCCATAAAGGGAAGAGCTAGTTCAGCAGTCCGGATTCTTTTAATGAATTGTCCCAACCGTGATGACGAGAAATTGTAAATTTCACCAGGGCTGGGTTGAGTTTGACCGAAGAAGGAGGGCACAATTTCCATCCCCCCCCCCGCACCTTCTCCTTTTTTGAAAGACTGGAAGTAATAATGGTTTATTGATCTGTTTGTTAAGTTATTGGAGCCTTAATGGAGGTAATAAACCAGTGGGCTATATTGTGGCAGGGTGACAACCAGCTCGAGAAGACTAATTAAAATGAGAATTTCTCCAAGGACAACCCGCAGAAGGGGATAAGAAAGGCCTTCGGAGCTGTCTGTTTTAAGATTGCACAAGGCAAACGGAATATTACGTGATTTTTGAGAGTGAAAGTCCATCCCACCCATATCGGGGAGGGGGAAATAAAATCGGGTTAGCACCCTTTTTCTAAATTCCATCTCAACTTCTGATCTTGGAAGGGAGGCAGCTCTTTAAGAGGCTTGTCCTGATTAATGTCTTCTTCTGGGACCACCAATATGGCAGATGCCCTTCCAGAAGGCAAGAATCAGCGTGGCATATGGACTGGCAATTCCCATCGTGCCTGGGGCAATATAGACTAATTACAATTATGTCCAGGTTTCTCCCCGTGTAGGAATTGCAGTGTGCTAAACATCCATTTGACTTTGAGGGAAACAGCATCTCCTTAACGCGTTTTTTTGCAGACCTTCAACTATCAAAAGCTTGTTAGGGCAGCGTCCTCAATCTGGAGCATTCCATGTCTCTTGGTTGATATTCCTATATCCACAATCCCGATTAGACACCAAGCCATCTGGAGAACTTCAGATTGGGGGTTGGAATCCTTTGTAAGAGAGGTACCATCCTAAAGTTCTGAGCGAGCTCTGTCTTATGACTAAAATAGCCCTCCGTTGATATGCTGAGATTTCAGATTTCCTTAATGCAACCTAGAAGGTAAGTCCTTAGCAATCTAGATAAGGATCCTGTGTTGAAACGTGAGTTGGGTTGGACAATTCTTCAACAAAGCCTGCCTTAAAATAGGGATGGCTACCAAAAGCCCTTCAAACAGTCTCTGCCTTGATGTCCCCTTTGGGTAGCTCTTCTGACCACCGTTCTACAAGAATCCCCAAGAATACGCTCCCCCAAAAACAGCAGAGTTGGAAGGCACCTTGGAGATCCTCTAGTCCAACCCTCTATAAATATCTGAAAACCTGAAGATTATTTCAATCAATCAATTAATCAGAATAGAGCTGGAAGAGACCTTAGAGGTCTTTTAGTCCAACCTCCTAATATCTGAAAACCTGAAGATTATTTCAATCAATCAATCAATCAACCAACCAGAATAGGTCTGGAAGGGACCTTGGAGATCTTCTAGTCCAGCCCCCTGCTCAAGCAGGAGACCCTAAACCCGTGATGGTGAACCTATGGCATGCGTGCCACAGGTGGTAGGTGGAGCCATATCTGTGGGCACGCGAGTACAGCTCCGCCCACCTGCCCGGACGTCATCATGGAAGCTCTGCGCATGCCCAGAAGTGCTGCGTAGACATGCACACTCCTGTTGCAAACAAGTAGCGAGGGTAAATGGAACCCGCTCCTGGTAACCATGTCTTATAGCATCCATATAGTATCACTCTTAACGTAGAGTCCCTGTTCTTATATTCTTGGTGGGATCCAATTTGCTTGACTTGGGGGAAAAAGAAAAAACCCACTGGGTAAAATTTCAAATAATAATGCATATAATGACTTTATAATTTTCAAGGCTTGTTAATACCTGCTAAACTCGCCCGAACCTCAATAGCTCCCCAGTCATAATTTGAAAAGTTCATGCTCCATTAAAAACAGTTATTTAATACAATAATCATTCAATTAAAAATCTTTTGAAGCAGCTGCCAGACCCTATTTGTATCAATACCATATTTTAATTGTTAAAAGTGGGATAAAGACTTACCGACTGTGATGATTGTCAAGAAAGGTTATGGTAGAATTAGCTGGTCAAATGATAGGATTCCCAAGAGATAGGAGAGAGGGAGAAAGTGGAGGAGAAGAAAAAAAAAAGGCTATATCGAACGAGCGGCTTGGAACCAAAAAAACTGTAGAGGAGGAAAAATATCGGCTCCCACTTTGGATACCTGAGGTATATTCGGTACAACGGCTCTTACAGGCAATTCTGGACTTACAACCGTTGGTTTAGCGACCGTTTGAAGTTACAACAACACTGTGGGGGAAAAAAGTGGCATTATCATTTTGATAAAGTTGAGGGAGGAGATGGAGTGTGGAAATGACCAGAAAAAAAGACCACATCCAGGTCAGATAAATAGCAACAGCCCTTAGACTTATATACCGCTTCAAAGAACTTTACAGCCCTCTCTAAGCAGTTTATAGAGTCAACCTCTTGCCCACAACAGTCTGGGTCCTCATTTTACCCACCTCGGAAGGATGGAAAGCTGCGTCAACCTTGAGCCGGCCAAGGATCGAACCCTTGGCAGTCGGCAGAATAGAGCTGGAAGAGACCTTGGAGGTCTTTTAGTCCAACCTCCTAATATCTGAAAACCTGAAGATTATTTCAATCAATCAATCAATCAATCAACCAGAATAGAGCTGGAAGGGACCTTAGAGGTCTTCTAGTCCAACCCTCTATAATATCTGAAAACCTGAACATCATTTCAACCAATCAATCAACCAGAATAGAGCTGGAAGGGACCTTAGAGGTCTTCTAGTCCAACCCCCTAATATCTGAAAACCTGAAGATTATTTCAATCAATCAATCAATCAATCAACCAGAATAGAGCTGGAAGGGACCTTAGAGGTCTTCTAGTCCAACCCTCTATAATATCTGAAAACCTGAACATCATTTCAACCAATCAATCAACCAGAATAGAGCTGGAAGGGACCTTAGAGGTCTTCTAGTCCAACCCCCTAATATCTGAAAACCTGAAGATTATTTCAATCAATCAATCAATCAATCAATCAATCAATCAATCAACCAGAATAGAGCTGAAAGGGACCTTGGAGGTCTTCTAGTCCAACCCTCTATAATATCTGAAAACCTGAACATCATTTCAATCAATCAATCAACCAGAATAGAGCTGGAAGGGACCTTAGAGGTCTTTTAGTCCAACCTCCTAATATCTGAAAACCTGAAGATTATTTCAATCAATCAATCAACCAGAATAGAGCTGGAAGGGACCTTGGAGGTCTTTTAGTCCAACCTCCTAATATCTGAAAACCTGAAGATTATTTCAATCAATCAATCAATCAATCAATCAATCAATCAATCAATCAACCAGAATAGAGCTGGAAGGGACCTTAGAGGTCTTTTAGTCCAACCTCCTAATATCTGAAAACCTGAAGATTATTTCAATCAATCAATCAATCAATCAATCAATCAACCAGAATAGAGCTGGAAGGGACCTTGGAGGTCTTCTAGTCCAACCCTCTATAATATCTGAAAACCTGAACATCATTTCAATCAATCAATCAATCAATCAATCAATCAATCAACCAGAATAGAGCTGGAAGGGACCTTAGAGGTCTTTTAGTCCAACCTCCTAATATCTGAATACCTGAAGATTATTTCAATCAATCAATCAATCAATCAATCAATCAATCAACCAGAATAGAGCTGGAAGAGACCTTGGAGGTCTTTTAGTCCAACCTCCTAATATCTGAAAACCTGAAGATTATTTCAATCAATCAATCAATCAATCAACCAACCAGAATAGGTCTGGAAGGGACCTTGGAGGTCTTCTAGTCCAACCCCCTGCTCAAGCAGGAGACCCTAAACCCGTGATGGTGAACCTATGGCATGCGTGCCACAGGTGGTAGGTGGAGCCATATCTGTGGGCACGCGAGTACAGCTCCGCCCACCTGCCCGGACGTCATCATGGAAGCTCTGCGCATGCCCAGAAGTGCAGCGTAGACATGCACACTCCTGTTGCAAACAAGTAGCGAGGGTAAATGGAACCCACTCCTGGTAACCATGTCTTATAGCATCCATATAGTATCACTCTTAACGTAGAGTCCCTGTTCTTATATTCTTGGTGGGATCCAATTTGCTCGACTTGGGGGAAAAAGAAAAAACCCACTGGGTAAAATTTCAAATAATAATGTATATAATGACTTTATAATTTTCAAGGCTTGTTAATACCTGCTAAACTCGCCCGAACCTCAATAGCTCCCCAGTCATAATTTGAAAAGTTCATGCTCCATTAAAAACAGTTATTTAATACAATAATCATTCAATTAAAAACCTTTTGAAGCAGCTGCCAGACCCTATTTGTATCAATACCATATTTTAATTGTTAAAAGCAGGATAAAGACTTACCGACTGTGATGATTGTCAAGAAAGGTTATGGTAGAATTAGCCGGTCAAATGATAGGATTCCCAAGAGATAGGAGAGAGGGAGAAAGTGGAGGAGAAGAAAAAATAAAGGCTATATCGAACGAACGGCTTGGAACCAAAAAAACTGTAGAGGAGGAAAAATATCGGCTCCCACTTTGGATACCTGAGGTATATTCTGTACAACGGCTCTTACAGGCAATTCTGGACTTACAACCGTTGGTTTAGCGACCGTTTGAAGTTACAACAACACTGTGGGGGAAAAAGTGGCATTATCATTTTGATAAAGTTGAGGGAGGAGATGGAGTGTGGAAATGACCAGAAAAAAAGACCACATCCAGGTCAGATAAATAGCAACAGCCCTTAGACTTATATACTGCTTCAAAGAACTTTACAGCCCCCTCTAAGCGGTTTATAGAGTCAACCTCTTGCCCACAACAGTCTGGGTCCTCATTTTACCCACCTCGGAAAGATGGAAAGCTGCGTCAACCTTGAGCCGGCCAGGATTGAACCCTTGGCAGTCGGCAGAATTAGACTGCAATACTTCATTCTAAGCACTGCGCCACAATGGCTCATGTAGGGAGAGAGGGAAGGAAGGAAGGAAGGAAGGAAGGAAGGAAGGAAGGAAGGAAGGAAGGAAGGAAGGAATAGTAATAGCACTTAGACTTATATACCGCTTCGCAGTGCTTTACAGCCCTCTCTAAGCGGTTTACAGAGTCAGCCTCTTGCCCCCAAAAATCTGGGTCCTCATTTTACCCACCTCGGAAGGATGGAAGGTTGAGTCAACCTTGAGCCTGGTTAGATTTGAACTGTCAAATTGCAGGCAGCCGGCAGGCTGCCAAGGTAGCCTGCAGTACTGCACTCTACCACTGCACCACCGTGGCTCATAAATTAATACTATTATCATTAATAATAATAATAACAACAAGAATTATTATTATATAAATAAAAAAGTCATTATGTAAAAAATACGACTTACCTGTATCCAAAAAGTCATGGGAACAGAAAGTGAGAAAAGTTATAGAAAATGAGAAGGTGAAGATCTTGTGGGACTTTTGCGTAAAGACGGATTGTCACTTGGAACACAACACGCCAGATATCACAGTTGTTGAAGCAAAACGTACAATTTATTGACACTGCGATACCAGGAGATGCCAGAGTCGAAGAAAAAGAACAGGAAACAAAACATGAAATATCGCGATCTGGCCATCGAAACTACACGGCTATGGATGAAACATGTAACAATGATACCCATTGTCATCGGGGCACTTGGTACCATGTCCAAGAATTTTATAAGATACATCAAGAAATTGCAGCTTCCTGCAATAACACCAGCAGAACTGCAAAAAACTGCGCTACTCAGAACATCATATATCTTAAGAATATACTTGGTTGATACCTAGGACATTGGCAGCAACCCGTATCAACCATTAGCACCAATCAATGGTATTTACGATGCATTTTTGAACGTTCAGTTGACCGAGTTTCATATTTAATGAATAAAGTAAATAATAATAATAATAGCAGCCACTTATCCAGCCGAAGAGGGATGTGACAAACTTCTGATAAGAGACCCTCCCAAGTTTCCCGGGCTGTAAAAGCGGGGGAGGAAGAAGTCTACAGATAGACCTTGGCTTACAACAGTTGGTTTAGTGACGGTCGTTAGTTAAAACAGCGCTGGAAAAAGTGGCCCGCAAAAGTTGAGGGAGTTAGCAGAGACAGTTAAATTGACTGGTTTGATGAAAGAAAATAAATGTAAGTACTTTGGAAACCGATTCTGGACTTCATGCTTGAAGTGGAAAAAAATGAAACCTTTTGATTTGGGGTTTTATCGATTAGATAGATTTGTTGATATAGAATTGGCTGGTTTATACAACTATGTAAAAGTAGAAAGTTCTTTCATTTCCCCTTCTTTTCTTCACTCTTTTCTTCCCCTTTCCCTCCCCTATTTTTCCTACTATTTGTTATTGTATTTTTTGCATTTTATATTATAAACTTTTCTTTTAAAGCACTGCAAAAAACTGCTAGAGAATCTGCTGCTCATTGCCCTGAACTTCAAATTTTAGTCCTCCGTCCGAAGGTGTCATGTTCTTCTAGGATCCATATGACTTTGTGACATATTTTCAGGAAATTAGTATCGCAAGACAACAAGATGTTATCATATTTGTGGTGGTGCTTAATCTACTGAGTTATTATTGATCATGTTTTAACATTATTATAATGAGATATTTCTTGCAGTTCATATTCTTAGCAGCTGAAATTAACAGTGAATTAAAGTCAGGCTGAAGTCACACCTTCCCTGAATTGTGATGCTGTTTGCAGAGAGTAAAATTTTTTAAAGGGTTGAAAAACCCTTTCTCCCCCCTCCTCCTCTTTCTCCTCCACCTCCTCTTTCTTCCTCCTCCTCCTCCTCCTCCTCTCCTCCTCTTCCTCCTGCTGAAAGAAACAGACTGGCAAGAACAACACATACAGTTACTTCTGAGTAGTTTCTTTATCATTGTTCACCTACAGACAGAATCTTGCCAGACTAAAGCAACAATCTGCGTAACTATGGATATACTCCATGAACTGCTAGGGAGGGACTGACTTTTGCCCCCTTCCTGCCTACCAGACGTTCCAAGCTTCACTGCTCTTTGTCCTCCAGGAAGTAGCCCCTCCCTTCCTTCTGGGAATCCAGGCTACATTCCACCACAGTTAGTGCTTTAGGCAGTAATTGAACTCACAGCCCCCCAGTTTCTAGCTTGGTGCCTTAAATCCCAACGCCAAACCAACTCACTCCATTTCTTCCACTGGATGGTTTAGAAATAGAATAACAGCGTTGGAAGGGATCTTGGAGGTCTTCTAGTCCAACCCCCGCTTAGGCAGGGAACCCTACACCACTTCAGACAAACGGTTATCCAACATCTTCTTAAAAGCTTCCAGTGTTGGAGCATTCACAACTTCTGGAGGCAAGTTGTTCCACTGGTTAATTGTTCTAACTGTCAGGAAATTTCTCCTTAGTTCTAAGTTGCTTCTCTCCTTGATTAGTTTCCATCCATTGCTTCTTGTCCTGCCTTCAGGGTTTTTGGAGAATAGGTGGACCCCCACTCTTCTTTGGGGCAGCCCCTCAAATATTGGAAGACTGCTATCCTGTCTCCCCTAGTCCTTTTTTTCATTAAACTAGACACACCCAGTTCCTGCAACCGTTTTTCCTATGTTTTAGCCACCACAGTCCCCTAGTCGGATAGTTTAGTTGGATAAATTAGTAGTAACGCCATCTGAAATCTTTCCTGCACACAGAGTCGGCAGTTCCCAAATGAGATCCGTGCCTTTCTCTCAATGTTCCTCAATTCCTTTTCAAATATGTGTTTTGATTCAGAGATCCATTTCTGTCTGAGAAATATTTCCGGAAGAAAACGTGGGTTTGATGAAAACACTATGGAATTCATTGGCGGGTTGGTTTCGTTTTGGCTGGCTAGACAATTTCTTTCATCCCTAATTCTGCCACGGACCTTGTTACATGGTGACTTCAGAATTTTGGCAGCCCTTTTTGTTTTTTGTTTTTTTTTCAAACAAGTTCAGGGCAACTCAACATCTTCATCAAAGATGAAAGGGAATTGATTCTTGGGGAAGAAGATCAGTGAGGTCTCCACAATGGACTGCAACTTTCCTGGAATAATAATTAAGTCCTCCCCTCCCTTTTTTTTTTTTTCTGGTAACGATGGTAGAATTTCAATTAGGCAGAACTGTATAATAGATTTTTCTCTCCCTCCCCTCTTCTGCGTTTCAAGGGAAGTTATATACATTGCTTTTTCGAGCCCTATAAAATATTTGTAACGGGAAGGGTTTTTTTTTTTTTTCTCTCCCTAAATTGGGTCTGACAGGGCGAGAGACCGAGGGAATATTTATGGGGAGGAACTCGGATAAGCAGATACCCCCCACCCCACCCCACCCACCCAAAAAATGAAGCAAAAAGATGATAGACAGCGAGACCAGTTGAAGCCTACCACAAGGCTAGCCACGAGACAGAATTTAATGCTGTTTGTTGATTTAATTGAATAGACCTGCCACCAAGGTCTGGAATCTCTCAATAAAGGTTTGCGGTTAAAAACATTACCAAAATATATATATATATATCGTAAAGCTTGAGTTAAAGAAGGGAAATGTTAGAAGAGGGTGAGGCAAAAATATTAGAAGCGAAGAGATTCAACGGATCAACAGAATTCTCTTTTGTTTTTGGCATTGGTTTTGATTTTAATACGTTTATGTTTTAACTTATACGTATAGGCTAAGACGCTGAGCTTGTCGATCGAAAGGTCGGCGGTTCGGCGGTTCGAATCCCTAGTGTCGTGTAACCAGTGGTGAAATCCAATTTTTTTTACGACCGGTTCTGTGGGCGTGGCTTGGTGGGTGTGGTATGACTTGGTGGGTGTGGCTTGGTGGGCATGGCAGGGGAAGGATACTGCAAAATCCCCATTCCCTCCCCACTCCAGGGGAAGGATACTGCAAAATCCCCACTCTAGGGGAAGGATACTGCAAAATCCCCATTCCCTCCCCACTCCAGGGGAAGGATACTGCAAAATCCCCACTCCAGGGGAAGGATACTGCAAAATCCCCATTCCCTCTCCAATCCACGGGAAGGATACTGCAAAATCCCCATTCCCACTCCACTCTGGGGCCAGCCAGAGGCGGTATTTGCCGGTTCTCCGAACTACTCAAAATTTCCGCTACCGGTTCTCCAGAACCTGTCAAAACCTGCTGGATTCCCTCCCCTTCCCTTTTCTAATCTAATCTAGTCTCTGTTACTCTGTTATCCTGACAGATACATTGCAAGACATCTTTAGCACCTCCCAGCAGGAAAACTCTGTCCTTCAATGCACGGGAAAGCAAACCAACAAAAAATTGTTTTTGCAAAAAAAAAAACCAAAAAACCCAATGGTTTACATGGGTGGTATATAAAAACAGATCAGGAAGTGTTGGTGTTGTCCTAGGCATTTTCTCTTGGGACCCCCTGTGTTCTCACTTGTAGTATATTTTATGGATAGGGCCGGCTCCTTGGCCAAAGGCATTCAGCTAAGCGGTGCATTAAGAGTTTTTTTTGTTTTGTTTCGTTTTTTTGCAGTTAGGAAACACCGTTTGCGTACTTTCGTTCTGACATTTAAATGCATTTTTCAAATACAAGGAGATGAATGGCAGGTCATACTCACCCCCCACCCCCTTGGGAAGGCCTAGCATGCATTAAATCTGACGGTTGGGTTTTTTAAATCTTTAAAGACTCAGCGTCAACTTCGCAAGACCATCAAAAGGTTTCCGGTGGATCAGTTGGGCGGCCGGACTACCCTTCCACCCTTGTTCTTTGCCGACCGAGGCTGTGCAAATATTCAATTTGGAGATGCAATTGGGAGGCAATTGAATCCAATCCCCCAACTGATTTTCCCGATGAAAGCCACAATTCAGCTCCGGTTGAATACCTCTGAATCAATTTGGATTGATTCAGACCATTGTTTATTTGTTTGTTTGGGTTGGGGTTTTTTTTCAAGCACAGGCCAGCCCCAAATTTAGACCTCAGATTAAATTGGATCGATTAGCCGAATCCAAATTGGATTGGATCTGATTCGCATGGACAGGATAACCACCTGCGTTAAGGGAGAACTCAAAGTGGCAGAAACTCGGGATGAAGCATTTCAACCCTTCCCGAATGAGATCTCGATAAATGGAGGGTAAATTTATTCTCATATTTCCAGGATTTTGTCTTTACCACAGACTAAAACTGCCAGCCTAGCAGTTTCGAAAGCACGTAAAAAATGCAAGTAAAAAAAAATAGGGACCACCTTTGGTGGGAAGGTAACAGCGTTCCGTGCGCCTTTGGCGTTGAGTCATGCCAGCCACATGACCACGGAGACGTCTTCGGACAGCGCTGGCTCTTCGGCTTTGAAACGGAGATGAGCACCGCCCCCTAGAGTCGGGAACGACTAGCACATATGTGCGAGGGAACCTTTACCTTTACCTTTAACACTAAAAGAGGAGGAGGAGGAGAGTGGGGCCCTTGGTGCTCTCTGAAGTTGGTTGGTTTCATGACCCAGCTAGGTAACATCATCAGTGCTAGAAGGGAATGGGATTTGGGGGGCAAAGGGGGACGAGGAAAAAGAGGAGAAGGAATAACAGGACTGTGAAGTCCTTGGTGCTCTCGGAGCTTGGTTGCTTTCTTGCAGATGCCTCCATATTCAATACTCAATCAGAATAGAGCTGGAAGGGACCTTGGAGGTCTTCTAGTCCAACCCCCTGCTCAAGCAGGAGACCTTATACCATTTCAGGCAAATTGATCATCCAGTGTCTTCTTAAAAGCCTCCAGTGATGGATCACCCAACATCTTCTAGAGGTGAATCATTTCATGAGTGAATTGTCCTCACTGTTAGGAAGTTTTATGACCCAACTAAACATCATCAGGACCGGAAGGTTTGCAAAGAGGAGGAAGAGGAGGAGGAGGAGGAGGAGGAGGAATAATAGTAATCATAATCATAATCATAATCATAATCATAATCATAATCATAATCATAATAATAATAATAATAATAATAATAATAATAATAATAATAATAATACTTTTTTTTGCATTTATATCCCGCCCTTCTCCGAAGACACAGGGCGGCTTACACTATGTTAGCAATAGTCTTCATTCATTTGTATATTTATATACAAAGTCAACTTTATTGCCCCCAACAATCTGGGTCCTCATTTTACCTACCTTATAAAGGATGGAAGGCTGAGTCAACCTTGGGCCTGGTGGGACTTGAACCTGCAGTAATTGCAAGCAGCTGTGTTAATAACAGACTGCATTAGCAGTCTGAGCCACCAGAGGCCCTTGGTGTTCTCTGAGGTTGGTTGTTTTCTTGCAAACGTCTCATTACCCAACCAGGCAACTTCATCAGTGTTACAAAGGAATGGGTTTTTGCTCTCTGTTTATATACAGTCCCTGCCAGCATTGATGAGGGCTATTCTTTGGAGGGTCTCCAGAAGTAAGTTGAATTAGAATTCTGATTGTCTGGTCATGGATGGCGGGACCCTGTGTTGGGAGACACGGCTTCCCCCTTTTCTTTCTGGATTCTGACTACAATGGTGAACACATCTGTATTCGTTACAGCCTTCCCAGGCACCGCCAAGGGCTCCGAGACTCTCTTCTAGGAAGCGCCGTTGGTTCACAAAGGACACAGCCATCCAGATTACTCCCAGCCTGTGCCATCTGGATCTCCTTAGAATTATGGCCTCCCAACATCTGGACGGTTATTATCTGTTTCTCCTCCCCGGAAGGCTACCCAAAAGCTGGTGCTCGCATATATTTTAAAGCAATGCTCCTCCACGGGAAATTAAAAACACCAAAAAAAACAAAAAAAAAACAACCCCAAAACTCAGAGCATTCCAAGCTGAGAATCTGCAAGCGAAGTAGGAGACGATCCATTTAATACCTGCTTAGACGGACCGCGGTCGTAAGTGTGGGGGGCTCTTGTAACTTGGAACGCTCCCTAAATGAACTGTTGCAAAATCTTGAAAACTGCTAAAGAAATTCTTAGTCCTTCCTTTACAAACAAATTCACCAAGGCAGAGTCTATCGATGGAAATATATATCTCTTTTTTTTTGTCTCAAACTTTCGGGAAGCAATTGCGATTGATTGACGTTTTCGTGTCCTCTGAGTTGTTGGTGTCCAACATCCTTCCCCGTTGCTTTCTCAGCCTTCCCCCTGGTCTCTCAGATCTGGGATCGAATCGATCAATTTAGATTTAGATTAGATTAACAGAGTTGGAAGGGACCTTGTAGGTCATCTAGTCCACCCCCCTGCCCAAGCAGAAGACTCTACACCAATTCTGACAGATGGCAGCCCAGTCTCTTCTTGGAAGCTTCCAGTGATGAAGTTCCCACAACTTCTGAAGGCAAGTTTTGTTCCATCGGTTGATTGTTCTCACTGTCAGAAAATTCCTCCTTATTTCTAGGTTGAATCTCTCCTTGATCAGTTTCCATCCATTATTCTTTGTCTGGCCTTCGGGTGCTTTGGAAAATAGCTTGACCCCCTTCCTCTCTGTGGCAGCCCCTCAAATATTGGAAGACGGCTATCCTGTCTCCCCTGATCCTTCTCTTTCATAAATGTCTCGAGCCAACCGGTGCAGATGAATAATAATAATAATAATAATAATAATAATAATAATAATAATAATAATAATAATAATAATAATAATAATAATAATAGGAAATAACTGGAAAAATCATGAAATCTCGTGACCTGACCATTGAAACTACGCGATTATGGATGAAACATGTCACAGTTTTTTTTTATTATTATTTTTTTATTTGCATTTATATCCCGCCCTTCTCCGAAGACTCAGGGCGGCTTACCCTATGTTAGCAATAGTCTTCATCCTATTTGTATATTTATATACAAAGTCAACTTATTGTCCCCAACAATCTGGGTCCTCATTTTACCTACCTTATAAAGGATGGAAGGCTGAGTAAACCTTGGGCCTGGTGGGACTTGAACCTGCAGTAATTGCAGGCAGCTGCTGTTAATAACAGACTGTCTTACCAGTCTGAGCCACAGTGATATCCATTGTCATTGGGGCATTTAGTACCATGTCCAAGAAGTTTACAAAACTCATCAAGAAATTGCAGCTTCCTACAACACCACCAGCGGAACTGCAAAAAACTGCGCTACTCGGAACATCATACATCTTAAAAAGGTACTTGGTTGATACCTAGGATGCTGGCAGCAACCCGTATCAACCATTAGCCCCAGTCAATGGTATTTGTGACACATTTTTGAATGTTCACTTGACCGAGTTTCATATTTAATGAATAAAGTAAATAATAATAATAATAATAGTAGCCACTTATCCAGCTGAAGGAACAGGGATGTGACAAACTTCTGATAAGAGACCCTCCCAAGTTTCCCGGGCTGTAAAAGAGGGGGAGGAAGAAGTCTACAGATAGACCTTGGCTTACAACCGTTGGGCTTAGTGACGGTCTTTAGTTACACCACCACTGGAAACGATACTTGGTTGATACCTA
The DNA here is from genome assembly GCF_028640845.1 of Ahaetulla prasina. Taxonomy (NCBI): domain Eukaryota; kingdom Metazoa; phylum Chordata; class Lepidosauria; order Squamata; family Colubridae; genus Ahaetulla; species Ahaetulla prasina. The sequence goes on from NC_080554.1 coordinate 3,033,231, forward strand.
GGACGCTGGCAGCAACCCGTATCAAACATCAGCGCTAGTCAATGGTATTTGTGACACATTTTTAAATGATCCATTGACTGAGTTTAATGTTTAATGAATAAAAGAGACCATAATAATATTAATAATAAAAAACGGAAGCCCAGCTGGAGTGAATCGGCGTTTGAAATAATACTAAGTGCTGGAAACTCCATGATGGGTTGACTAAAGAGCTTTTCTTCCAAAGGATTATCTACTTCAAGTTTGCTTTGCTGGTCTACCATTTTCTTTTCATTAGCTCCCTTGTTTCCTAGCCCCCCACACCCCCGGGGTTTGCGGGGGGGCGAAACTATTTGGGGTTGTACATTACTAGAGGCTTCAGTTGCTGTGGAGGTATAACACAGATCATCCATCATACGCGCCTGAGCAATCTCGGCCACGCCAAGTCATGGCGCTTAGAATTAACAGATGAAATTAAAGACATACTTTCCCCTCCACTCTTTCTCTTGTCCTCCCTCCCCCCATTTTTTTAAAGAAAAAGGAGGAGGAGGAGGAGGAGGAGGAGGAGGAGGAGGAGGAGGAGGAAGAAGAAGAAGAAGAAGAAGAAGAAGAAAGGGGTTGTTATACATCTCAAAGTCATGAAGAAGTGCTGTCCATAGCTAACGAAGGGGATTAAAATAATGCCCTGCCCCCATCCCCTTTCTCACACTAATGACTTCAGAGCCAATTAACGTGTTCCTATTCTGGAAGGAAAGAGGAAGAAACGGTGGGGACCAGGAGGTTGGCTGGATGGAGGACGATGGGGTCAAAAGGAGAAAGAAAGAAAGAAAGAAAGAAAGAAAGAAAGAAAGAAAGAAAGAAAGAAAGAAAGAAAGAAAGAAAGGAAGGAAGGAAGGAAGGAAGAAAGAAGAGGGAGGGAGGGAGGAAGGAAGGAAAAAAGGGAGGGAGGGAGGAGGAAGGAAGGAAGGAAGAAAGAAATGGGAGGGAAGAAAGAAAGGAAGAAAGGAAGAGGGAGGGAGGAGGAAGGAAGAATGGAAGGAAGGAGGAAGGAAGGGAGAGAGGAACGAAGGAAGAAAGAAATGGGAGGGAGGGAGGGAGAGAGGGAGGAAGAAAGATGTAGGGAGGGAGGGAGAGAGGTAGGGAATTGAAGAAAGAAGAAAGAAAGAAAGAAAGAAAGAAAGAAAGAAAGAAAGAAAGAAAGAAAGAAAGAAGGAAGGAAGGAAGGAAGGAAGAAAGAAGAGGGAGGGAGGGAGGAAGGAAGGAAGGAAAAAAGGGAGGGAGGGAGGGAGGAAGGAAGGAAGGAAGAAAGAAATGGGAGGGAAGAAAGAAAGGAAGAAAGGAAGAGGGAGGGAGGGAGGAAGGGAAGAATGGAAGGAAGGAGGAAGGAAGGGGAGAGAGGAAGGAAGGAAGAAAGAAATGGGAGGGAGGGAGGGAGAGAGGGAGGAAGAAAGATGTAGGGAGGGAGGGAGAGAGGAAGGGAATTGAAGAAAGAAGAAAGAAAGAAAGAAAGAAAGAAAGAAAGAAAGAAAGAAAGAAAGAAGGAAAGAAAGAAAGAAAGAAAGAAAGAAAGAAAGAACACCTCCCATTAAATCCGATTTCAGCTATGGAGAGCTATCCTGTGCAGTTCTAGCTGGAACTCCGTGTCTCTTAGACTATTGGTAACCACTTGCTTGGCTAACCATGGTTCTCAAGGTGTGGACTACGGACCCCCGGAGGTGGGGTTTGCCGTGGCCACAAACGACATTGAAAAAAGGGGTCCATAGTGAAGAAAGCATTGAGGCCCATCGCTGAGAGTCCCTCAACGTCTTTACAATCCCGCCCATCGTAACTGCCCAGCCAACGGCGGCCCTGAAAAAAGTCGAACCGAGGCATTCCGTGCTCGGGATTGGCTAGCGCTGCCGTGAGGTCACGGAAGCCTAACCTATCCTGTTCTCTCTCCATCATTTCCTCATATTTGCAAAGTTGGGGTAGGGGAGAAAAAGAGATTTAGGACTTCAGAGCCAGGCGCTAATTGTACGAAGGGTTAAGCTCAGCCTTCACCGGATTACGCACTAACTATTTAGCCGGAGGTGCCAATGGGCAGGCGGGAGGTTTGTCACGGGCCATTGACTTCCTGTCCAAAAAACATGCCGCAACCATTAATTGTCATATGACATGTTCAAAGAGGGGGAAGAAGGTGAAAAAGAAATAGGGGGAAAGAAAAAAGGGGAAGAAAAAAAAAGGAATGCCGACAATATCAACCTGCTGGAGTCTCCTTTGATCCTTTACCTAGGATGGAGAGATATGTTTCAGTCGTCTCTTCCCACACATGGCGGCTTTCCCATCCCTAACCGAATGACATTGACACCCCCAGCGTGGTAAATTTGGAAGGAGCCCTCTAGGTCAAGTAGCCAAAAAAACGAACAAACCCACCCCCAAAAAAAGAATTGCTCAAGGAGTTTGTTGGTTACAAGCGGCTTGTTGGTAGAGCCAAAGAGAGAATTGGATGGTCTTTATTTTAAACATTTGGTTTCGTGCCGTCACTGAGGAGGGCCTTCTCAGACTCAGTTTCCCCAAGCACCAGAGGGCAGGACGAGAAAGGAGGGACGGAGACGGATCAAGGAGAGAAGCCACCGGGAATTAAGGAGGACAATTAACCAGTGGAACAGCTGGCCTTCAAATCTTGTGGCTGCTTCATCACTGGATGTTTTTAGGAAGGGATTGGACAGCCACTGATCTGGAATGGTGTAGGGCAGCAGTTCTCAACCTGTGGGTCGGGACCCCGTTGGGGGTCGAATGATGATTTGCCAGGGGTCGCCTAAGACCATCGGAGATTTGGGAAGTATACTTGCGAGTCGAAGAATCGCGCTCCAATGGTTGACTCCACAAGCCAGCTGCAGGCTCTTCAAATCGCTAGCCAGATTCGGCTTCAGGCGTGATGATGAATTAAAAAAGAGAGAAATCTTTGCTCTGATGTCTCCCTCTCAAGCCAGCTGCAATCAGTCCCAATCGCTAGCCTAACCTGGCTTCAGGTGCAATAAACTTAATAGGGGAGGAGTCTCTGCTTTAATGCCTCCGTCCTCAAGGCAATCGCAAGCAGTTCAGATCACTAGCCAATACGGCTTCAGGCGGGATAAATTCAAAACGAAAATAATTTTACGGTCGGGGTCGCCACATCGTGGGGAATTGTATTAAAGGGGTCGCAGCACTATAAAGGTTGAGAACCACTGGTCTAGGGTCTCCTGCTTGAGCAAGGGGTTGGACTAGATGACCTCCAAGGTCCCTTCCAGCTCTATTCTGATTGACCAGTTAACGTTGATTTCTGCCTTTGGGGACTGAAGAGGACTTCAATGGGTTCTTTAAAAACCCTTCTTTCCCTCCTCGCTCCTTCCTTTTAAAGAAGAGATTGGACAATCTGGTGTATCCCACCTATGATGAACTACCTTCAAATTTAGAGACGGCTATTTTGTTTTATTTTTATTTTTTTACGAGGTACAATCTTTTAAGCTTCTTTCCAGATCCTAAGAGAAAAATCTTCGGCCACCCTATTTGGAGTTTTTTAAAGTTTGATCTTGAACTTTGCTAGAGTCAAAGTTGGATACGTGAACTGGAAGGCTGAATTTTTTTTCGCTTAAAAACTCCATGCTGTTTGTTTGTTTGTTTTACACGAAAAAGAAAAGAAAGAAATCCTGAAGTTATCGCCACTCAATCCTACACAGCTCTTCTCAAAATAAGTATCAGATTAAAAAGTATCAAATAGCTTATGAGCGATTGTAGGAAATGTATTGTATTTGTGTATTTGTTTAGAAGGGGAAAGGGGAGTTAAGGGATCAATGGGGGAGAAGAGATTATGGCTTATGGTTTTTGTAGTATTCTAGCGTATGCTTGTTAGATGTTATACCCTGTATTTTGCTCTGGGAAGTCTCGGGGGTGGGGAGGGGGAGGGGGGAAGGGGAGGGGGAGGGGGACGGTGGAGGGGGGGAGATAATTGTTAAAAAAAAATTACTGTAAAACTTTTTCAATTAAAAAAAAAATCCTACACAGCTCTTCAACATCTCCCTGAGGTATTTTCTTCACAATTTTTTTTTAATGGAAACCTATCAAGAATCAAGGTCCTTGAGTGGCTCAGACTGCTAAGACAGTCTGTTAATAACAGCAGCTGCTTGCAATTACTGCAGGTTCAAGTCCCCACCAGGCCCAAGGTTGACTCAGCCTTCCATCCTTTATAAGGTAGGTAAAATGAGGACCCAGATTGTTGGGGGGGCAATAAGTTGACTTTGTATATAAATATACAAATAGGATGAAGACTATTGCTAACATAGTGTAAGCCGCCCTGAGTCTTCAGAGAAAGGTGGGATATAAATGCAAATAAAGAAAAAAAAAGAATGACCCCCAAGGAGATACCTTCAACTTTGCTATTTTTGTAAAGAGAGATGTCTCGCTTCAATTTCCGTGCCCCCCCCTCCCCCCGCCCTCACTTCCTATCTCAGGATCCCAAATTTGAAACATGTCGTGTTCTGCCGCTGCCAATAAAGTCACACACTCCACGTCGTGACACATGGAATATTATTAATTGTCAATCACAAACCGCTTGGTTTGTCAAGATGTTTCTCTTTCCAGTCAAGCTGCTGGAAGACCTGAAGAGATTTTTAATCAAATGTTAATCACGCGGCATCTGTCGGCGGCTTGCGATAATAAAAAAAAAAAAGGAAACACGATGTGGCTCTTTTAACTTTATCCTTTATTATTATTATTATTATTATTACTATTATTTTAGTTCTCCAAGCGTCGAATGTCGAGAAGGGGCTGGGATGTGGCATTTCCTTGCTCCCAAAGGTGCTTTTTCAGGAGGCAACTGGACGTCCTTGTTTTTTTTCTCTCTCTCTCTTGTAGACGTTTCTCTTCTCATCCAAGAAGCTTCTTCAGCTCCGACAGGATAAGGGAGAATGGAAGGATTTATATTCCCTGCAGACAAGATGGTCATTTGCATCTTTTTAGAGGGTTGTTGAGGCCACTTGGGAGGTTTACCTGTGTCCTCAGGGTCACCTGAGTGGTGCAAGTGGTTCCTGTAGTCTGCAATTTTTCCTCTGGAAATCCATTCCTACTCCCACACCGTCAAAGGGCGTCTGTCGTGTCCCACTCCTCCTCCTCTGACGGCCGGGTCTGGGAGGTCTGTATCAAGCGTGGCCACGAAGCCTCTGCAGCTTTGCCAAATTCCTGTCAGGGCAGGACTGGAATCCAAGGTGTGACTTCAGCAATCCAGATTAGACTTTGCCTGACTCAAGGAATGCCAGAAAGCAGATCCTTTATATAGGCCATGGGGTGTGGCTCCATGACTCAGCACTTATCCAGGCCTGCCCCTCCCTTCCTTTTGCTGACATCGCCTCTCCATTCTCCGGAAGTGGGGATCTGTCCACCCTTCGTCTGCCTGCCCAGCTGCCGGCAATTCTAGCTCGTGACTGGCTTCATGCTCATCATGCTCACACGCTGTGGGGGGGGAGGTTTATTTGCTCAGTCTGTCTGGGCATGGTGCCAGGACTGGGGGCTGGAGGCATGCCAGGCCCTTCATCTGCACTATCAGTCTCTGGCTGAGATAGCAGGAGATGGGAGAGGCCCGGTTGCGGAGAGAGGGGGGGCGGGCGAGGCACAACAGCGTCCATCCCAAATTGCTAAAAGTCTGTAGAGATTCTCCAGTCATCCAAGTCATGGTTGTCCCAAAAGTGCTTAATATAAATCCTTCCATTCCCCACTATCCTGTCGGAGCTGAAGAAGTTTCTTGCATGAGAAGCATAATGTCTTCAAAAGATTTGTTTGAAAGGCGTTTCAACATATAGCACTGAGTGGGCTTTGCTCTCATTTTAAATACGTGTGTGTGTGTGTGGTCCTCAACTTACAACAGTTCTGACCGTTCGGAAGTTACAACGCCACTGAAAAAAAGTCACATATGATGATTTTTCACCCTTACAACCATGAGAACAGAGATTCTGACCAGTTCTGGAGAACCGGTAGCGGAAATCTTGAGTAGTTTGGAAAACCGGTAGTAAAAATTCTGACTGGCTCTGCCCGCATCTATTCTCTGCCTCCCAAGTCCCAGCTGATTCTCTGCCTCCCAAGTCCCAGCTGGGAGGAAATGGGGATTTTGCAGTAAACTTCCCCTGAAGTGGGGAGGGAATGGGGATTTTGCAGTATCCTTCCCCTGCCACACCCACCAAGCCACACCCACAGAACCGGTAGTAAAACAAATTTGGAACCCACCACTGCGTGGGAAGCAAAAGAGAGAAAAACAGAAGGAAGCTGCATCGTGAAATCAGACCACTGTACACTCTGAATCTTTTTGCACATTGATCTTCCACAGTTTCTGCATCATTCAGACGTCGGCTCTCTAGATTCCATCTGAACTGAACTTGGATGGGATTTATCGTCCCGAAATGCAATTCCGGAGCCATCCTTTCCTCTCTGCCCCATCGTTACTTATGAGGCTCGACTTTGTAATGTTAATTCCGCCATGTGTTTTTGGAGATATTTTACAGCACTTGGCTTAAGCCTCTTTTTAATCTGCTTCTCTGTTTATGTCCACCTAAATTATCTTCCCTTCCATAGGATGAGGCGTGTTGCCAGAGCAAGCCATTCGTCAGGTTCGATCCCTCAAGCAGATGAATTTTGAGCATTTAATAAAGTTCCTTCCACTTGCTTACGGAGCACCCAAACTGCTCTCGAAACTCGGCTTCGAAAGAGCACTCCAGCGTGATAAAATCTTTGCAAGGGAGCAGGTTCATCCTAGCTTCAGTATGGGCCACATGTTAGGATGTTGTTGT